>NC_052351.1:38705671-38866541 GCF_009727055.1 Benincasa hispida | reverse complement strand
AAATAAATATGATAACTAACTTATCATATTATATTTATATTAAATTATATGTTATATCAAATATAACATATAACCTATAGTTTTAATATTGTATCACATACAATATAAACTATAGTTTATTTTCTCCATTATATGGCATTTAATATAAATCATATTTATATTAAATTCAACAACTATGAATCCCAATCATAGAAAATATATTTGAATCTCATTCAAATATTATTTTCTCCCATTAAGCTATAATAAATCAAATACATTATGACAATTATATCACATATAATTGAAACAATTTAATTATATCATATATAATTAAATCCCTCTATTAATTTGAACAACTCAAATTAATCCAAAAACTGATTCTCAACTAAATCCTTTTAAACTACTAAGGGGACCTCATGGACCTGTAGCTTGAAGCCCCAACGGTACATGAATAATTAATTAAACTCTTTAATTACATTATTCACCATCCATTAACTGTCGAGCATTCCATTAAAGACCGATAGTTGCACTCTTCGCACTACAGATACATTTATGTGTCCATTGGATATAACAAATCACCAGTATGATGTCCCTTCACAAATTCCTCATAAGTACAGCTAGACCAAATTACCATTTTGCCCCAATAGTTACATCTAACTCTTTAAGTACCACTAATCCCTCTAATGAACAATAGATCATAGTCCTACTATGACTAAACTTCTCTCGGGCTAGGAGATAGTGTGGCATCACATTGTTCAAGACCCGGAATCAACTCTTAAGGGAGCAATTTATCGACTTACCACTGCCTCGGGGAAGTAAGTAATTCCATTTTGTGTAGCTGTGTTCCCAGCTGGTAGGCTTATTGAGTCAGCGATCTGGCCACTCTCACCCATACAAATCAAAGGACCGCCCTCATAGAGAGGAGTTCATAACTCACTCAGGATTTAGGTCATGTTACCTATGGTCATCCTTGTGAAATGTAAGTCTCTATTATGAACAACGTTATATAATGAGACTAAACATTTTATGGTCCAGTCATATACAAACTACTTTGTATAAAATATCCCTGCGCGCATGTCTAATACGTGAATGATCAGGATCAGATCATTTGTAGCACTTTAAAACAATTGTAACACCTACAAAGTGGGTCATACTCGTAGTGTCACCAGGATAAGGTATCTAGCCTTATCCATCTACTACAAACCATTTAGATTATCACTTAAACATGATCCACCCGTATGTCTCCACATACATGTTTAAGTTACAAAGATAACCTCGAATGTTAGTTTATTGGTTTGTGGTTAATGCAACTAAAATATCAACTATTTTATAGACAATGAATAAAATATTACATATTTTATTAATTACGAAATGAGTTTGTTCATACAATGTTTACGAAACGAGATTTAGGGCATTAACCACAATAGAAAGTCACTGGCATGCAGATTTCTTTCCTCAAACCATTCTCAAACCTCCTACACCTGTCCTGCTCTTCAACGATAATCAGAAGAGCATACTGAGATAACTCAGTAAACTTTTACTCGTACTCATCAACCATAATCGATCCCCGAACTAGATTAAAAAACTCATCCTTCTTTGCTTCTTTGGATGAACTAGGATAATAATTTTCTTGAAAAGCATTCCTAAACTCTTTCAAGGTCATAGTTTCAGATCTGCTTTGCCTGGAATCTATGACTTTCCACCATTTCTCAGCTCCTTTTTTAAGTTAAAACACAGCTAAACCAACCTTTCCGGTCGTCAAGACATCTTATCACATTAAAACATTTCTCTACCAAATCAAGCCAAACCTCAGCATCTATTTGGTCTGTTACACCCTTAAACGTGGCAGCACCCATTGCCTTGAACCTTTCAATACCATACTTCTTTTGTCGATCCGTTTGTACATACCCCACACTCGCCGCTAGCCTCTGGGCGATCCTATCAAACACCCTGTCCTCCACATGAGGATCAGTCCTATCTTGAGGGGTACTAGACTCACCCTCCGATGTAGCCTCCTGTAATATTGGATTCTTGGTACGGTCATGATCCCCATCCACTGTTTGCTTAATCAGTCTGCCACTTCTTTTCATCATCCTTCCTAAGATATTATTCAAATATTAGGGATACATCACATAATTTACATGTCCTAATCTAATGCATGAGTCTATTCCCAAAATCTTATGCTTTGATACCAACTTGTCACATCCCCTCCCAAAACCCCTTTCTATCTTAGGAAAAGATGTGAAGATGGCTGATGTAACCCTCTTATGACACCAACTGCCCATCCTTATCCCTCTACAAGTTCAACAGAATCTTGATGAGTAATTATACATTTATCTCCTCAGACAAACTAGCCAAAACGGTTTAAACAAATGCCAAACTCATACATACAAACAGTAATATGCTCATATACAGACTGTGGTCCCATTTCAAAATAAATCTAGGTCCCTAATATGTACATGAAAGACAAGGGTTAACAAAACCATTTAACAACTTAAACTTCACTTCACCTTAACCCTTGTTCTCTGAGTGGTAGACTAGTAGAATAGCTATCCTCTGGGTTGTTGACCGCTACCTGGGAAGAAAAAAAAGATTGGAAAGAGTGAGCTACTAGCCCAGTGAGTGACTACCTTAAAACATACTTATTGAGCATCAAATAAACATCAACTTCCTTAAAAGCTTCAAGGTTTAAAACAATTATAGTCATATATATTACAACATGTGACACATTCAAACCTGAAAACTCAAACATCAACATTTTCATAGAAATCCTCATCATTCACCTTTAGTTGAGAGAGAGCCCTTTCGCTCGATCCCTCAACGTCAATCCTTAGCTGATGCAGAGTAATCTCGATACAATCAACATCGATAGATAGTACCTACGTGCACGTGGTAATGTCCCAAGTACCGTCATACCTTAAGTATCAGAAGACCCATATACCTTCATACCTTCAGTATCGGGTTTCCTCATTATATCATAATAAAGATTAGACTATGTGTCCACACATCAACCTTCATACTAAAGCATACGTCGGAATAGTGCTTAAGAAAATCATGTTTTACTTAGAAATTTCATCGTAAAGCTGAAAGCTCATGTATGGTACATTATTAGGAAACATCTTCGAAACTAGCTCAATAGTAAATCATGCGTTGAAAACACATAAGAGAAAACATTCATAAACTTTGTCACTCACTGTCTTAGGCTACTTCCTCATAGGATGATAGGCTTCTCCTATTTGCATTTGCTCTATAACATCAGTAAATAATCCTTGGTTAAAACTACTAGCTCCCTCTTGAGCTTAATTTATACATTTAAGTTTAACATCACCCTTAGATAACCCTCGCAACTTTCACCACATATATACTTCTTCGCATAACATACTTCATCGTAACACGATATTTAGACAATTTACCTTACGCTTAGCTCATAAGTGACAATACTCTCACAACAATCACTTAAGCTCTAGAACACGTCTACAGAGCCTATGCATTAAGTGCTTGCTAATGCTCCCCTTAGCGTGCCCGACTGATGTTCTCCTTTCCTTCGCCTTGCGCGACACACCACAGCCAGTGTTTGCGCTCAATCGTGTATAGCCTCACTCATCAGCTGCGTGTTTATCCCTCAAATGCAGTTGCCTGCTTGTTCAAACATCAAATTTCTAAATTCAACTTCTAGCCTTAAGAACTTAAATTCTAGACATTATGTCATCGAATTTCCTTTTAAGAACATGTTCACAAACATCTTAACTTCCATATCTTAAAATTTGAGCCTCTGATTCCTTCTATAAGGCTCAAAATTTCTCAATCTTTTTTACCTGCTCGAGAAATCTGGAAGCTTGTAACACTTAGGAAAATCTTCATGCTTTAACTCGAATTCATGGAAAATTATTCTTGGTAGCCCTAGATTGTCTTTAGCATTAATCGAACCTCAATTCGGCAGTAACCTTCCTCCCTTAGCACGAGTGAAGATGCCAAACCAATCTCTTCTACATGACTTCCCTTTTATACTAGTGCAAACATGTCCAAATGGCTTATTAGGGTGAAAACTAAGCCACTAAGTTTTTCTTCGAGCCCTAAACACGCCACCTAACCCGCTAGTCTTGGTAATTAAGCCGAATACCTCTACCTTATTTCAAGGTATCGGTTGTCTGTTAGTGCACAGGTTGGTACTTATCGTATAGGCTCAATGTATAAGCAGGTATTCGCCGCATAAGCCTCTCTCTCTCGACCATCACCTCAAAAACCCGCGTTTAAGCCATTGATCATCCATCAACCGAACATATTTTCCCCTCGATCAGTGCATATCTTGCACCTTGCAGCCTGCCTAGCTTTTGCCTTGTCGCCCCTCTTACGCTCTCTTAGGCAAGTTTGGTTGCACACATCCCATATGCCTTAGCATTCACTAAGTTCTTCATGTCCTTCACGCAAGCCTCATACTTAGCCATTTTTACTCTTTGTAACCTTGGACATATAGCACGACAAGACCATCTTCATGCTCTATAATTTCTTCTAACTGAACCTTTACTCACTTCATCCGAGCACCTACATTCCTATACTTAGAATAATTTCCTTCGAAAACTCCTAGGCCCTCTTTTCTACAACCAACATACATACAATGGAATTAACCATACATCAATACATTAACTTAATCATACTTACATAGTGAAATAGGGTCTAGGGTTTGCAAATATAATGTTCTTAAATGAAAACAAATAATAAAGTTATCTTTGATGCCCATAATATGATCATTCAAATAGGTGGATTCTTACATGTCTTGTATTTTTGCCAATTAGTTATCTTAAATGAAAACAAATAATAAAGTTATCTTTGAAGCAATAAGTAACTTTCTATCATTTTTCATCCTTGAATTCAAACTCTTGAAACTATTAATTGTCATCATTTGATATCTTCTTTGCTTAGAGTTGACATGGGCCCATCAATCAAACCCAATATTCCTAAGATATTCTCTAATAAATGAGTATATTGATTCTATCCATCTCATATACAACTCAAAATCATCTATTGTATACGATTTGAACACTGGCAAAAAACTTTTTCTATTCTAGAATCTTGGAATGAAAATCTCAAATTATTCAAGAGATGTTTCATACAAACACAATATTGAGCCAATGGAAACACATTTAAAAAAGATTTTGAAATGTTTATATGCTATTAGGTACAATAACTAATCCCTTCTATCTCTGAAACAAACTTTTAAATTCTAAAAAAAAAAAAACCCTTCCAAGATGCATCATTTTCTAAATCTGCTATACTGAAAGCAAGAGAAAAAATTTTATTATTACCATCCAACATTGAGGCAATCAATAACATTCCAACAAATTTATACTTTAAAAATGTACCATCAATAAAAATATTTGGTCTATAATATGTCCAACCTTCAATTGATGACCTCATAGCCATGAAGCAATATTTAAAATGGCCATTTGAATCTAATTCATTTCATATTCAATAAATAACCCTAAGAAAAGGAGAAAAAATAAAGCACTTAATATAGGTATAAGTTGTTCACTGATATACTAATCAATAGATATATCAGTGCAATAATCACTATAAAATTGATCAATGATATACAAAAGTAAATGAAAAAAACAAACCTGGACACATTTCTTTTGACTTAAAAAAAGAACTTGGAAATCAAGGCATATAAGAATCACCGACATCTCCTTTCAACATCTTCATAATAGATTCTTTTGCCCTCCAAGCTTTATAATAACTAACAACCACCCTATAATTCATTTGCATATGATATATAATACCTTTTTGTGTTAAATGATCATAGCTATATCTAAACTTTTCAACCATACAATGACTAATAAAATGTGGAGATGCCTATCTGTGAGAAGAATGAACCATCAAAGAGCAATTTTGTTCACTAATATACTTTCGAATAATCCACAATTCAATATTTTTATAACGTGATGCTCTAACAAACTATTGCCAACCATCTTGAATATATTTCAACTCAACAGATTTTGAATTTAACCTCAAATTTCTAAACTCAAAATTATTCTTTACAGTTATAAGCTTAAACGACTTTAACAAAATTTCCTCACTAGCAAATAAGTCCTTCTTCTTCAGACAATGTAGAAGACATATTGTTATTATGAACATCTCTAGAAACTTCTAATTCCCCTTCAAAATTAGCCTCAATAACAGAAGATGGAATAGCAATTGAAACCTCTAAAAACATATTCAAAACATGAGCAACTAAAGGATATTTCGTAAATTCATCCTTAACCACAGTAAAAAACCAGCATACATCTTTATCTTTAAGTGTCACACCCCCTCCCTAGCCTTAGCCCCCCAAGACCTGGAAGGGAACGTGAGGGTACACCAGTAGTATTTCCAAGACAATATTTCAATTTAATGTTTCCCCCCTTTATCTATTAAAGATTTCAACATGTTTACAATACTCTATCTAACTTTCATACACATTGTTCAATTTCCTATATTCTTTATTACATGATTCGAGTCATGCCCTAAGAATTTACCAAGTCCTGGCGTGTTGGTGGTTAGTAGACTCCTTCCTGAACGCTCCGCTTTGCTACTTGGGGGGAGGGGGGGAGATATAAGAAAACATTTGGAAGAGTGTGAGCTACTAAGCCCAGTGAGTGGTTCTTTTAGAATAATAATCACTTTGCAAAACATATTTTTGGGAAATCAATCACATAATCACAATTCCAGTATAATTTATGCATGATCATGTGTACATTCATTCAATTATCAACCTCCAGTTCCATGTTATACGTGGCATGCTCAAATCATGGACACATTATCAATCACAACAACTTTTTATGGAAAATTTCCTATAACCCACTTTTCCTGCCAATGTGCACATCGACAATTCTTTTCCCACTAGTCATGCTTAGGTAACTTGACTATATTTCCTGCTGGTCGTCACCGACTATTATTTCTCGCCGACCGAGGCCGACTATATTTTCCCGCCAAGCACCTTTTATTAAGCATGCTAACTTATGTAATTTGGGTATAATCTCAATTTCCATAGCAATTTCACAAACAATATCATGGCAACAACATAACATCATAAGCATGCATTTGGCATTTACATATGCATTTATCCATATATCAATGCATAAAACTAAGTAAACACTCACCGTTAGCAAGTTTTTTCACTAAAATCACCTTGAGAATACCTTCCTGAAAATTCCTCCATATCAATAGAAATTCCTCAATTAATATTTGTTATATTAATAAATAATGTCAAACTAGCCAAAATACTATTATATAATGAAAACACCAAGCCAAAATACCAAAATTAGCCTTTTTAGAGGTTACTTGGACCGTGATAGGCAGCTGGGCGTTGGGCAGTAGGCAGGGTGGGCGTGCTGTGCCGCACAGGGGACTAGCGCGTTTGGGCGTGCGCTGGGCGTGATGCGTCGTACGGGGAAGGTAGCTACACTGGGCTGGCGCGCGGGATGCGTCAAGCGAGGCGTACGTGGACAAACGGACGCAGCGCTGCATGCGCCTAAAGTGTGGGCTGGCTGTGCGTCCGGCTGACTTAATGCCTCACCAACGCAACCTTGTTTCTTTTGATCTCCAATCAACTTGGCAGCCTAATAACTCAAATGTCACTCTCTAAATATGCTCTCAACACACAATTTAAGTGATGGTATGAATAAATTCCTCCTGCCCAACCCCTCTATTTATAGCCATTTCAAACTCACCCCATGGTGACAATTCAACTCCCATTTGTCTCACTTTGGAGCTGCCAACACTCAGCCTATCCAACCTAGCCTTGAGTTGTTCTCATTTCAGCTTGCCAGCCAAAATCTCATTTTTTGCATGAAATCTCCTTTACCCACCTCCTGCTTGAGGTGATAAGACTTCAATTGCATGAAATCTCCTTTGTCCACCTCCTACTAGAATTTTGTGTGATCCTCCTTTTGCCACCTAAATCACTTAAATACTTCACATATTTCTCTACTTAAATTGCTTAAGACTTATTCTCGTATACCATTGGCATCCTCCCTTGAAGTTCTCCATCAATTAGCCTTACTTTTTATTCTTAATGCATAGCAATTAACCCTTCCTTCATCAAAGTCTCACTTAGCCAACGCATGAGTTGGCCATCACCAACGCATAGGGTGGCCGCTCACCCTCGACACATGGCTTGCTAGGCATGATTACTCGGCCTACTAAGCATGGACGCATGGTGCTGACCATCGATGCATGGTGTGCTGCCTAGGCGCTTGCGCACTTGGCCGCATAGGCACTCTTGGCCGCATGGGCGTGCCTCGCCGCATGGGCATGCGCTTGGCATAGTGCATCGACACATGGCTTCTCGACAAACTCGGCAGCGCTTTGACGCATAGGACAACTTCCCCGCTTGCCCGTTCAACGCATAGGCAGGGCGCTCGGCATACACCATCGATGCATGGGCTGCATGCTTTACATACACCATCGATGCATGGGTTATGCGCTTGACATACACCATCGACGCATGGGCTGCGCGCTCGACATACACCATCAACGCATGGGCTGCGCGCATGACGCATGGCCTGTGCGCCTCGACATACACCATCAACGCATGGGCTGCGCGCTTGACGCATGGCCTGTGCGCCTGTCCTTGACGCATGACTGTTCATCTAGCATGCTCACTCAACGTATGCTTTCTGCCAGTATCCGCATGGCTTATGTATGCCTTTGCGTTGGTTGTATGCAACCCTTAGCCATTTTTCAAGTTTTCTTGCTTCCATCCTCCATACCTTCTTGCGTCCAACATGTTTAAGCCCTTCATAGGCGTTTGGACTTTTGGCTACCTTTTTGGGTAATTTTGATGTTTTCTCCCTTTGCTCCAATATCCTTTCTTAGGATTTTTCTTCTCTATTTAACTTCCCACTTTAGATTTAATGTTAAGGTCTTACATTAAGAATCTTAACAACATGTTGAACATATATCTTTATCTGTAAGAATCTTAAAAACATGTTGAATCGAGTACTACCTAAGTTCAATAAAACTGAAAGTTCAATAGATGAATGAAGTTGAAGTTCCTTCTATATGAAGTTAACATACAACCAGAACACCAATAGTTTTATAACCTACATAGCATCGTCAATCATCCCAGTGAGCACTATGAAAAATGGCTATTGGAAGTTTAGCCATAACTATAAAATGTTGCAAAAATATATATATAATAATAATAAGATATAACTCAAAATGATAATTAGAAAGTAATCATATGCAAATAAATAAAAATCAGATAACAAACCCATGAATATAACTAACATTGATATATTAGTAAATAATACGAAAAGAGATAATCAAACACCAATCAAATAGAAATCTTCAAGCAAAAAAAGAGAGCACAAACCTGAAACCAATAACAAATAAAACACGAACTTCAAGAAAAAAAAACAGAGGTAAACAATTTAAAAGAGTTTAAAAAATCTTCTCCTTCACTATTCGATCGCACCATTTCGATTTCACACTGAGTTAGAACCAAAAAAATAGTTCAAAAATAAAAATTAAAAACTTCTCTAATTGAGTGAGAAACAAGTAATCTCGATTTTCGTGTTGTCCTATCATGTGGGTGATTTCGAAGAAAATGAATAATTATTAGTTTAAATCTCCTTTTGGGCCTGTAATTTGGGTCTTAGCTTTAGAAAACGATCAAGATATTAACACCAATATATTTTATAAGTTCTTGTAATCTTCACTTTCAACTTCTATCCATTTAAGATATACCTAAAAAATTTAAACCTGAAAAATTTATGAAATATTGGCGTCGCCTGAAACACATCAAAACCTAAAAGACTTTGTTAATGGAGATACAGAGACTTCTCATAATTCAAACCCGCCAGAAAGATACAAAATAGAATATGAAATGATTCAACTCACACTATCACTATTCATCTGTATTTTTGTTTTTAACCTTTAATTTGATCGATTAGCATTAAGAAGAAATAAAAAATAAATATAGAAAAGAAGAAGGGAGTAAAGAATCTACAAATTTGCATCAGAAATTTCCAGCTAACAAAATCAAAATAAAAAACGATAGGTTTCAGAAACATGCCTGTATGAGTGAGAGAAGGCAAAGTTGAACTTCAACCAAAAGTTTAAATAAAAACCCTCCACCAATCGGCTTAAAAAATCTACAGCCAACAAAGCGAAATCGAAATCTCCAGCTAAGAAATTCGAGATTCTTAATCGAAACCAATTATAAATAGAAAATTTGAGAATCAATTGAAATATTAAACGTGATTTTAGAGCTAATTGTTGGTCAAGGTGAAGCTGATGAGAAGCGAAAAAGCGGGAGAGAATCACTTTAGATTTGGAATATATATTATTAGGAAAGTTTTGGAATAAGGAAAAATGAAATCTCCCTGACTTTTGCCATCCGAATATTTTTATATATTTTACCATATCTGCAATATTTAAAAAAATGAAGATATTGATGCTAAGTTATAATTGAAATAAGCTACCTGATGCAATTTCCCAAATTATTAATTAATGATTTTTTTCATACGTTTGGTTAGTCATTCAAATTTTTCGTGGTCTTTCGTTTGGATGGTCCACTCTTTGCGTATGTTCCCATGTTTTCCCCTCTTTGCACACTCTCAAGACCTATAAATTACACCTTCAGTTCTTCAGAAGGGAGGTACAAAATAAAGATCGTATTGTTTCTCTCCCTTGTTTTACTTCTGAGAGAATTTCGATCGACTTCCTTCGCAATTCTGATCAGGGAAGATTTTCTATTTGGGTTGTTTTATCCTGGGGATGGCATGACATCTTCTACGAATTGCTTACACACCGGGTGGAGTCACAAAACATCTTAAAGAGAGTGAGTTTCGCGACTCAATCTTCTTTTTCACAAGTTTCTATTTTTCAGATTTTACCGCTCACAGTTACTGATTCCATGGCCTCCGTCCTTGTCACAATTCATCAAAGCGTTCATTCCTGTCACGGTTCACTAGAGCTTCCTTTTTGTCACTATGCGCCAAATAATTAATTCAACATCTCATTAGCCACCCAGATGGTTACCGTCACTTTTCTGTTACAGACCATGGCCATAAATCAAGGTGCTTTGAATAAGAACGCTTCTCAGCTTAACACCATGACTCAAGTTGCAGTAGTAAGTTGTGTACAATGCGGAAAGTCTCATTTTATTGAAATTTGCGGACATGAACCTCAGGCTATCTTCTCCATTCATAACCACCCATTTAGCAATACATATAATCTTGGTTAGAAGAATCGCCTGAACTTCTTTTGGAGAGGAAATTAAGAACAGACTGAAAAATGTACATCAGTAGAAAACACATAGAGGGCATTCACCTAGATTCAATCAACACAACTAGGGCCACCAGCATAATCAGAACTATTCTCATTATAATCAAAACCATACAACAAGTTCTAACACATCATCATTGTTGGAGATGCTTCTAAAGGAATACATTCAGAAGAATGATGCATTGATCCAGTCTCAAGCTTCCTCAATTCGGAACCTAGAAGTTCAAGTAGGGTAGATCGCTAATGATCTAAAGAACAACCAACCAAGCACCCTACCTAGTAACACTAAGGCTCCACGTGGAAATGGTAAGGAGCAATGTCAAGCTGTTATATTGCGCAGCGAAAGAACAATGACTAACTCGACAATTAATGTTGGAAAATGGAAGCAAGAAGTGGAAGCAAAAACAGGATCATAAGCATTATAATTCATTAATTTTGGCTCCAAAAAATAGCATGCTCATAAACTAAAAAGAGGGTTTCAACACTAACCTTTGAAGACCCCTTATGTAACGACCCAAGTTCAGGAGGGGTATAGGAATGAACCGATATCATATCCGAATGAGAGGGATCCTGAGGACATGAAATTATGATTAAGAAAGGCTTAAAAGAATTAAAAGTTACTACCTATACCAACAAGGTGCACCTTTCTTTTCGGTGGCTCAATCATAAGAACTCCAAAGTTAAGCGTGTTTAGTTTGGAGCAACCCTATGTTGGGTGATCTCCTAGGAATTAAAATTTATTCTTTTGTGCCTTAGATTGAGTTGTGGAACTCATCACAACTCATGCTTGTGAATTTGAGCTGAAAAGCTACCTAAAGTGGGAAAACCCCACTTTTTCCATTTCCAATTTTCTTCTTTTATTTTTATTTCCAAAATAAAAAATTCATTTCAATAAAACTTTATTAATTTTACAAAATTTACAATAATAAATTTTCTAATAAAATTAATAAATTAATTAAACAATTTTATTAAGTTTATTAATTTAATATCAAATATTAAATTAATACGTCATCAATTCTACCACCATGAATCCTTATTCATAAATTTAATATTTAGATCTTATTTAAATATTAATTAATTCTTCAATTCTGTTTAATTCCAAAATTAAACGTGTAATTATATCACATATAATTACTAATTCCCTTAGTTCTAATTTGAACGTTTCAAATAAACTTATCACGCTATTCTAAGGTTAATCCGTTTGTGAGGATACCTAGTGGACCTATAAAACATGGGCTTCAATGATCTGAGATTAATTGACTAAACTCTTTACACCGAATCATGTTGGGCTTTATGTCCTAAAACTCGTGTTTTGTAAACAATAAAACTTATTCTGAAAATTCAATAAGTTGTTATTGAATATATGAACTACTTTTTTTCATTTTAGAAATAAATCTAATAAACTAAAATACCCATGACTATT
This sequence comes from Benincasa hispida, assembly GCF_009727055.1. Classification (NCBI taxonomy): domain Eukaryota; kingdom Viridiplantae; phylum Streptophyta; class Magnoliopsida; order Cucurbitales; family Cucurbitaceae; genus Benincasa; species Benincasa hispida. The sequence continues at coordinate 38,853,871 of NC_052351.1, read as the reverse complement.
ACATGAGTACCTAAACTTTATGTGGAGACATAAAAGTGGATCAGGTTCGAGTAAATAGTCAAAATGATTGATAGTATATGGATAAGGTTGGGTGTCTTATTCTGGTAACACTATCGGATGTGGCCCACTCTTTAGTTGTTATAAAGAGTTGTAAAGTGCTACAGACGAAGTGATCTTGATTTGTACATGTCATGATATGAGGAGTGAGGGCGTTTTGTGCAATGAGTTTGTACGAGATTGGACTACGAAATAAGTCACTCTTGTTTTATAACATTGTTTACTGTTTAAGACTGACTATTTCAAAGCGATGACCAAGGTAACTTGACCTTAATCCTGAGCTAACTATGAACTCCTATTTATTCAAGATTATCCTTAGATTTGCATAGGTGAGGGTTGGCTTAATAGCTCCGACTCAATAAACCTCCATTTTAGGGGTAAGATCGGGTAGATAGCTGGGAAAATAGGGTGCAAGAAAGAATTCACTCTTACCCGTTTTTAGGGATAGTAGAGAGGTTGTTCCCTTAATTGTTGACTCCAGGTGTTGGACAAAGGGCCCCACTCTTCATTTTCCCAAGAGGGACTTAGTTTAATGATCGGATCACAAATTAATTGTTCATTAAAGGATCAGTGGGACTTAAGGAACAAAAGGTAATCTCGGGGGTAAAACAGCCATTTGACCCAACCGTTATTACGAAGAATCTTTGAAGGTTAACTTACTAATCATGGTTATACCAAGTGGACATAACATATCTACAGTAAAGGGAGTGCAACTCTAGGCTTTAGTGGAGTGACGGAATAGTTAACGAATGGGGGTTAATTCAGTGTAAAGAGTTTAGCCAATAAATCTCGGATCGTTGGAACCCAAGATCTGTAGGTCCACGAGGTCCCCCTACTAGCTCACAAATGGATTAGCCGTAGAGTAACATGATAAGTTAATTTGAAACGTTCAAATTAGAATTAAGGGAATTAATAATTATATGTGATATAATTACGTGTTTAATTTTAGAATTAAACAAAATTGGACAATCAATTAATATTTAAGTATGATTTAAATATTAAATTCATGAATAGGGATTCATGATAATGGAATTAGTATTAATTAGTTTAATATTTGATATTGAACTAATTAAAATTAATTAAATTGTCTAATTAATTACTTATTCTTAATTTATTAGAAAATTAATCAATGATGTAATTTTGTAAAATTAATAAAGATTTCATTTTTGAAAAATTGATTTTAGAAATCAATTAGCAAATCAAAATTGAAAGAGATAGAAAATGGAAAATCCCCAGAAGTGGAATTTCTCCACTTTCAAACCAACTTGCTCACACATTCTCCACCATTTTCTTGAGTCAATCTTTCAAGCATGAGGTGCAATTCTTGCAGCAATTCTCTTTGCATGAAAGTCAAGCAATAAATAGAGAAGATTGAAGTGGAATTCGGGCATGCAAAGGGTTGCATGTCGCTGAAAATTTGTTGTGAAGAAGTGTTCTTCATTGTCTTAAAACCAAAGATCTTCTTCTCCAAATTCCCTTAATCCAAGCTTATTTTGAGTCCCACAACTCAATCTAAGGCACCAAGAGGATAGTAGGAAGGCTTTGAGGTGGTTCACAAGCTGATTTGGAGAAAATTTGCAGCTGGATTTGAGTATCAAGTGTTTCTTCAAAAGTATGTCATGAAACCCTCTTATTAGTTTATGAGCATGCTTAATTTAAAGGCAAAATTAATGAATTAAAATGCTTAATGATTCGTTTTACTTCTACTGCATGTTTTCTAACTCTAATAAATTAACCCTCATTCGTTAACTACTGGGTCACTCTATTAAATCCCAAAGTTGCACTCCCCTCACTGTAGATATATTGTGTCCACTCGATATAACCATGATTAGTAAGCTAACCTTTCACAGGTGTTCATAATAACGGTTGGGTCAAAAGGCTATTTTACCCCCGAGATAACCTCTTGTTTCTTAAGTCCCACTAATCCTCTAATGAACAATTGGTTTATGATCTGATCATCAAACTGAGTCCCTCTCGGGCCAATGAGAGGGTGGTGCCCTTTGTTCAATACCCGAAGTCAACACTTAAGGGAACAACCTCTCTACTATCCCTAAAAACGGGTAGGAGTCAATTCCTTCTTGCACCCTATGTCCCCAGCTATCTACCCGATCTTACCCCTGAAATGGGAGGTTTATTGAGCCGACGCTGTTGAGCCAACCCTCACCCATGCAAATCTAAGGATAATCTTGAATAAAAAGTTCATAGTTTGCTAAGGATTAAGTTCAAGTTACCTAGGTCATCGTTTCGAAATAGTCAGTCTTAAACAGTAAACAACGTTATAAAGTAAGATTAACTTATTTCGTGGTCCGATCTTGTGCAAACTCATTACACAAGATGCCCCCACTTCTCATGTCATCACATGTACGAATTAGGATCATTTCGTCTGTACCACTTTACAACTCCTTGTAACAACTACAAAGTGGGTCGCATCCGATAGTGTTACCAGAATAAGGCACTCAACCTTATTCATATACTATTGACCATTTTGATTATTTAATCGAACATGATTCACTTTTATATCTCCATATAAAGTTCAAGTACTCATACAATAGTCATGGATCTTTTAGTTTAATGGATTTATTTCTAAAACGAAATAAGAAATTCATATATTCAATACATCTTTATTGAATCAAACTTCAATAAAAATTTATTGATTTACAAAATGAGTTTATTATTTACAAACCACGAGTTTTAGGACATAAAACCCAACAAACCCCCACTTGGACTAAAACTCTAGTGGTAACATACATATAAATATATAATGCTGAGTTTTTGAGTTTTACGGAGAAATACAATAAACTAGGGCATCACATACCCATGGTTTTTTTCTTTTTTAGGTATCACATACCCATGGGTTTTTCTCCGACTTGCCCTAGGCTATTCAACACGTAATCCTAATTACACTAGGTGATCCTCAAATAATTTAGCCGAGAGGATTGTTGTAAACACTTTAGTATACTATGGATTTCTCATTAAACTATATAGGGAATCCATCTTATTTCAACTTCTTGTTTCTCGATACTATCACCAAGACTTGATGACTTGAGTTTCCACTAAACCCAAATAATGGCTAGACTGTTATACATTCCTCCCGCTACATCGAGGTACCCTCAACTTTTTGAGTAAGATGCATCTGATCTGTCCAAACAACTTTTATTACAGTGTCAGCTTTATTCAATAACTCTTTATTGATATACACTTTACTTTTTATGGAAAGTAAATCACACATGGTAATCTCGTATACTTTTCTAGGAAAAAATAGCGTTTATCAACACAAACACTTGATTTTCTTTTATATGAAAAGTATACTACTTTTGGGTTACCTACTATAGGCATGTTGTTTGAATGATATTCCAATACTTAAGTTTTTTATACTAACACATGTGTCGATCTTTTCTCTAGATTTTTGAATTATGTAAACATCTTTTACATATCATAAACAGCTTTTATGAGTTATCCACATCTCATATGGGGTTTTAGAAAATACCTTGAAATTGAAATGATGTTCAAAACAATTAAGGCAATAAGGTGTTGAGAGTTTTCACTGGATTTCATGTTCTATCAAAATAGCTCTAGAAATCTCATATTCTCTATATTCTTTACTTAGATCAAATCGAAGTATTTCGGTTTTATTTTACCTAACAAGTTTTATACATCTTGAACTCTTCAAGTGTTCTAAACTTATCACTTAGGTTAAATAACTATTTTCCTTTATTGATTTATAGTCGTTTTTAAATATCTAAATATTTGTAAATGGCTTTTAACTTGATTGGTTCTAACAGAAGTTGCTATAGTAGAACAAATACAACTTTTGCTAATGAACATTTTATTTATAACAAAGGTTTATACACAATATGTTTCTTTTAGAAGATAAAAGAACTTTCATTACAGTAATAAAAGTAAATAAATTTTTCTTTTAACAACTTCATCTCCCACTGGTTGTTCTGAGAAATACTCCCCTATTCAAAACTTGGAGTTTACAAGGAATTAGTTTCCTTGTCTTTCTTTCTCTACTTTTCTCCGCAAGGTATTGTGGGCAGTTTCTCTTCCAATGCCCTTCTTCACTACAGTGGAAACATTTTTCTTTATCTGCAGCATTTGTCTTGCCCTTTCTGCCAGTACGTTTCTTTTTCCCTTTCCCTTTGTTCTTCTTTAATGGAATACTTTTATTCTATGAAGAAGAAGCAATATCAGGCTTCTTAGTCGACGATCCTCTTTTCTCAGCAGTAGTAACATTTACTTCTGGTTCCAATCCTTTAGCCCTCATCATGGTCTGGTAAGCCTGTAGCTCATTGAGAAGCGTAGTCAATTTATATTCTATTTTATTCATCAGTGCATTCGTACAAAACTGCAAGAAACTCTTTAGAAGAGATTCAAGAATAAAACCAACTTGACTCTTCTCATCAATGACAACACCGTTTACTTTTGCCACGTTGAAATGGACCATCATGTTCAGGACATGTTCTCTAACAGAGACCCCTTATTTCATACGACAGTTGTAAACGTATTTGATAGCATCATGTTATAGGGAGAAAAAGGGTTGTCCAAACATCCTACGTTGAGATTCCATAATCTCCAATGCATCAGATATGTTGGCAAGAATACAGGCATGGGCTTTCTCGTTAGCCCTGATCCATCTGTCGTATGCATCTCGAATATTTTGGTTTGCATTTGAGCCAGGAACAGGAGGACACTCCTCTGCTAAAATTAACTTTAGGTCATCTATCATCAGTATTGTATTTAAGTTTGATTTTCACATAGCATAGTTATCCCCGGTAAGTTTATCAAAAGCCATTAGTTATACTAAAGAGCTCGTCATTCTGAAAATATAAACAAAATTTATCAGTGAATTGCTTTTAAACCCAATCATATTTTAGCAAAGTAATAATGTAACCAAAAAATCATTATTTTTGCAACGATACTATAGCGAGTCATAATAAGTGCTACCGAAGGCTAGTCAAATACTTCTTCACTAAAGCAAGACATTTTTTACTAAATACTATCTCCGGAATAACTCATATTCCGATAGTCATTTAGCTACCATTTTTTTGTCAAAACTTGCTAACATTTTAGTAATTCCATAATTGTAACCCTCCATTTTTAGACCTCAAAGGTCTGCTCCAATGATGCTACCGAATTGGAAAATCAAAGTTGAAAAACGACCTAAAAAATATTATCCAATTTTAGAATTTGAGTTGTTCTGAATCCTATGTTACAACTCACCGAGGGGATAGCCGTTGTTAAATGACTAGCAAGGCCGAGTTAAAGATGACAAGTTGGCGCGACATAGAAATCTCACGGTCCAAACAAACGAAAGAGACTGTAGAACACGTTGACACATATCCTTCACCCACTTACTATGAACTGCTTCCCCCATTCACCTTGATATTGGCCCATACAAACACTTCCTGAATGGAGATCACTCCCAAGGTGACACGAAGCGTCATATGATTCTCATGGTGTGAACTTTCTAGGGATGTGAGAGTTGAAATCGTGTATCATATATTTGATTTTACTCTAAGGGCTGATACCAGAGCTTGAACAATGTGACGTCATACCCTCTCTTGGCTTGAGAGGGATTTGATCATAGTTGGCCTTTGATTTATTTTTCATTAGAGGGATCAGTGGTACTTAAGGAGATAGATATAACTACAGGGGCAAAACATTAATTTTGACCCAACTGTATTTACGAGAAATTTATGAAGGGTCATCGTATTGTTGACTGGTTATATCCAATGGACACAATAATATATATGTAGTATGAAGAGTGTAGTTGTTGGTCTTTAGTGAAGTGCCCGACATTTAACGGATAGTGAATAATTTAATTAAAGAGTTTAATTAATTATTCATGTACGGTTGGAGCTTCAAACTATATGTCCATGAAGTCCCCTTGGTAGCTCAACGGGAATAAATGAGAATCATTTTTTGAATTAATTTGAATTATTCAAATTAGTTAAGAGAATTAATTATATATGATATAATTACTATAATGTATTTGATACATTATAACTATGGAGCACAGATACCTCATGTGAGGCAAAGAATCTGTATCAAACACGTATCGGATACTGATACTTCCAGATACGTATCTGATACGTGATTTGACGTATTTATTTTTACGCATACTTTTTCTTAAAGAAAAGAGACAAGCAACTCATCTAATCTTTCCCAATCTAAAATTAGGCAACCTATTTAAAAAGCTCACTACTCGAGTCCAAAACTAAAAGAAAAAAAAAATAATAACGGCCCAAACCCATACTAGAATCATCTAATCTCCATCTTTACATTTGAGTTCCCACAAAGTCTACCAAAATATAAACCATTTGGATATCTTCAATAATTTGATGAAGAAGTTCTTCATTTATCTTCATACTTCTCCCTCTAATCTTCTTCTTCTTCTTCTTCTTTATAATATGAGTCACTTTTCTATTGCATTTTATTAACTATTGTACTTCAACATCTTAGATGTTGCTTTTTTTGTATTATATTTCAGTGTTTGTATTCTATATTTTGTGCTATTGTTATTAACTTGTATGCTAAATTTATCTATATCCTATATTTTTTAAAGAAAAAGAAAATGTACCTTCAACGTATCAATATCCTTGATTTTTTAGAAATATATATATATAGAAAAATGACGCATCCTTAGACGTATTCGTATATTAGTTTTTTTAGAAATTGACGAATTGCCGTATCCGATAGTATCCCTATCGTGTAGCAGTATCTGTGTCTGTGCTTATAGCATTATAATATAAAATAGTTTTTAGAGGAAATAAATATTTGAATATGATTAAAATATTATTTATATGAATTAGATTCATATAATTAAATTTAATATAAATGAGATTTATATTAAAAGTCATTGGTAGGAGGGAATTAAAACTATAAGTTATATTGTATTTGATACAATATAAAAATTATAAGATATAACATATAAGTTTAATATATATATTATATGATAAGGTAGTTGTTATATATATTAGATGATAAGGTAGTTATCATATATACATACATACATACACACACACACACACACATATATATGTATATATATATATATATATTTATATATTAAATGATTTATTAAATAAATAAATTTTTTTATTTTAATTTATTTATTTAGAAAAATTAATTATGGAAGGGAGTTGTAACCTCATCCCCTTCTTTTGCTCTCAGACGTGAGTGGGAATTAGTTCCCCATTTTGTGTACTGTGTGAAAACAGAGAAAATAAGAGAGAATTTTTTCTCTCTCTACATAGAAAGGTTCTAAGAGTTTTTCATCTCTGTCATTCTCCTCTCTAATTCCCTCCTTACCAAAATAGTCATAGCCTACAAACTCCTGGGTTCCATCCTGGAGAATACCAAGGTTTCCTTCACGATAGTGCCTAATTGGAGATCGAGGGATTTTTAGTTGAAGAATGTTCTTCAAAGGTAAGGGTTTTGAACCCATTTTTATTTTTTCTGTATTTTGAGCATGCTGTAATTTTTTCTGAATTAAATGTTTTTTTTAATTCTTCAACTGTAAATTCTGAGTATTGTGAAAAATTAGGAAATTGAGTTCGTGTTCCAATATTATAATGCACAATAGCACTCAACCTTTGAGATGAGTTTTGAATTAAATGTTTTTTTAAATTTATTGATATATCCTCATCAATACTAATAAAAAAAGTTGATTTCGTCACTTAACAAATATTTTTTTTAAATAATGTTTTTTTAATAAATAATGACAAAAATAGGGTTGGGGAAAATATTTTCAAAAGTAGGTGTTTTGGAAAAGTATTGACAGATTTAGGATAATGAAATCGTGTACCTGGTACACAATTTCTATGTGGCATACTCGTGTACCGGGTACATGAGTCCATTTAATCCAGCCAGCTGACCACATCAGCTGACTGGTTGACCGGTCAAGCGAACTCGGTACACGAGTTCACTTATAATTTTTTTTTGTTTAAAGTCTAAAAATTATTTTGGAATTGGGAAGTCCTTAAATTCTTGTGATTTATGTTTGTATTATTTAGAAGAATGAGTTTTAGAAGGTTTGCATAATTTACGAGCTTGAAATTTGTAAATATTTGAATGTACAAATCTTTGAGATGAGTTTTAAATACTTATGTACTTCTATTATTTCAAATTACTAGTTTAAGTAAAACACAAAATTATATTTGGCTTATAAAACTAGAATTCATGAATGAAAAATTTGTAATCCAAATGTTTTAATTTATGTGTTGGATAAACAATGCTAAAATTAGTATAACTCAACGGACATAAAATTTGTACTTTTGACTCTGTTGATGCCAAATTTGTATAATTTTTTTTTAATTGTTAAACTTAATTCTTTCATTATTAAACTTAATTATATATTTAATTTACAATAAAAACATTTGCACTCATATTAAAAAAAATACCACGATATTAAATAATATTTACAATTAGTTCTTTTGAGATTTGCAATTTGAAAATGATACAATGTGGGATTTAAAAACGACCCCCTGGCCCTTACTCCTCATGGGGTTGTCTTCGTGTCCCTCTAAATTAGATTCACCCCATTTTCGCGATCGTCTACGACGAATACATCTTTGATCGGTGTCAGCAACATTGAGTTGTCTTGTTTGTTGAATAATACTTTCTACGTTCATCAATGTTTGTTGATACATTGAACCCAATTCTGGAAGGTTGTTCTGCACTGAATATATTGAACTTCGCTAATAAAATTATTCTGTAGAATAAAAAAAAATATTAAACAATATTCATATTTTATATATGGAAAATTTCTGATTTGAAATATCTTACCATGCAGTAATAGTAAACGTTGTCTGGTGAGATAAATCGCCTCGTGATCGAATTGTACCAGGGAAAGTAGTCGTCTGATACAGCTGGCCCATCTGTTAATTCTCCCTGTGCACAACGATCACGTCGTCCATGCCAATAGAATAAATACTCCGCATAAATTCGACGCCAGTCTTGGTCGTGCTTACCCCTTAAATCGATCTGGTGTAGTTCTGGGAGTATATAGGACAACGAAGGTATCGTTTTTCGTATCCCAAAATGTCTCAACACACGATGTGGATGATGTCACTCTACTATATGGAAGCATATAAGAGGGCTAACAGTCAACCTGATGTCTTCACCATCACGACAATAATCAGGTAATGATGACCAAATCTGTGAGTATGGCGTCCAAATAACCTGACAAAAAAAAAATAATAATAAGTATACATATAAAATTTTTTAAATATTCATTTATATATATATTTACTACCTGATTGAGGGTCAACATGTCGAAGGTTTTCCTGTACATGAGCAACATATTTGTTGACTGTTCAGAGGCAGCTAATACACCACTCCATCTAAAATTATAAAAAAATACAATTAATTTATATTCTTACATAAAATGGTAACGAAATAAATATATAAATAAAATAATACCTGACACTAAGTGGCCGATCATCTGGGGCCTGTAGTTGGACTTATGGTGCTACGATTGGAAATCGATTATAAGCTCACACTTGTAATAGTATCAGTGGCTCCGCTATTCATTCTAGCACCTTTAAAATGGGGTAGCATTCTAGCACCTTTAAAAACGCCGTTCATGCATTCAGCTGCATTGCTAGTCATCCACCCATAGCGGTATCCACCATCATGTGACTGTGTCCATTTTTCTAAGTCAATGTCTGAAAAAAATTCAAGACATTCAGGGTGCAATTGTTTCAATTTTTTCATACACCGAATGAATTTATGCCTTTGGTGTTGATTTTCGGCCTTAAACACCAAATTTTTTAGTTGCTTCGATTTGTATTTTGTATTGAAATTACTGGCAACATGGCGAAGACAATATCGGTGGTACGCTCTGGGTTCACTCCAACCAATTTCTTCATTATTAATTGCAGCAAGAATGCCTTATATCTGTCAGAAATCAAGCAAATACCCTCTCTTTGGGTAACATATTCACGCAATGCCCACAAAAATCATGACCAACTGGACGAATTCTCACCTTCTACGATAGCAAAAGCAAGGGGAAATATATGTCCGTTTGCATCAACAGATAAGGCTGTTAATAATTTCCCCTTATACTTTCCGTATAGATGAGTTCCATCAATCTGGATTAATGGCCTACAATGGTTGAACCCTTCTCTTGTAGGACCAAAAGATAAAAAATCTCATCCAAAAATAGTCGTACCTGGCACATCAGAGGGAAGGAAAAACCAGTCTGTTCGTGTTCCTAGATTGTAATGAACAACAGCACTCAACCAATACGGAAGCTCCGAATATGATTTCTCCCAGTTGCCAAATACAACGATTAACGCTTTTCTCTTGGCTTGCCACACCCGTCTATAATTGACATTATAGCCATATTGTCTTTTAATGGCTTATTGTAGTAGAGCCACAGATACTCTAGGATCAGCTCTAACCAAATTCTGAATTTCGATACTCATGAAATTTGAATTCAGCTGTGAATGATCCTGTGTCAACTCTGAAAACAAACATGAGTGTTCTCCTTGAAGTTTTGTGATTTCGAACATCCCATGACTTTTGCACCGATATGCCCGTAGCCTCCAAGCACACCCGTCACTCCAAGATTTACATTTAACATACCAAAGATCCTGATTTTATTCCACTACGACAATTTCGTAATGTTCCGTCACACAATAACATTTCCTTCTGTATTAAACTATAGTTATCTACTTCTACATTCCTTTCTTCCAAAGTAAACCCTAGTTCAAACGTTGAATTTGTCATTTCCCAATCTATTTGGTTGAACATTTTCGATGGTACCAACTCAAGATCTTATTCACCACTACCATTGTTTCCAAATAATTCATCCACTTCAACGTTGATGTCACTATCTCCATCATTTCCAGGTTCAAGAATTACTAAATCTTCAGGACGCATCGACACATTTATTATGTTTTTTTCAACTGTTATAGTTGACAAAAAAATATGTTAATATTCTAATTTCTACGTTTTCTAAGTTTTCTAAGTTTAAATCAATCATATATAAACTATATAATACACTATATATAAACTATATATAAATTATACATACATAAACTATACATAAACTATACATAAATTATACATACATAAATAAACATAAACTATACATAAACTATAGTTTATACATACATAAATAAATTATACATACATACATAAATAAATTATACATACATCCATAAATAAATTATACATACATACATAAACTATACATAAACTATAAATACATACATACATACATAAATAAATTATACATACATAAACTATACATACATAACTACTATATATACATATATAAACTATACATACATAACTATACATAAACTATAAATACATACATACATAAATAAATAAATTATACATACATAAACTATACATACATAAACTATAACTATTTATACATACATAAACTATAACTATACATAAACTATAACTACACATAAACTATACATACATATACTATACAAAAATGTAGGAATATACAAAGCAAAATTTAGCCCAAAAACATGCAAAAACATACATATAAATACAGATCAACCCAACTAGAGAAAGAAATATACCAAGCAAAATCCGGAAACAAAAAATGTAGGAAAATCGAGCAACACGACCGCTAGACTTGGTGAAGATCAAATGGAGGACTGAAAGTCGAGCAAAATCAAAGTTTTGAAAGATTTCGGTGAAACAGAGGCTTCAGTGAGGAAAATCAACGATGGTTTCGGTAAGGGATCGACAGTTTCGGTGAGGGAAAAGGGCGGTAGGGAATAAGAACAGGCATTTTGATGAGGAAGAAGAAGGGTCGGGAAGAGCTTTTAAGATGTGGAAGTCGTATACCCGGTATACGATTTAAGGTAATCGTGTACTCTACACGATTACCTCAGTCAAACCTGCATGACTACCACGCTAGACTGGGCGTGCCAGGTGGCCAGGGAATCATGTACCGGGTACACGATTTAGGCCTTATCGTGTACCCAGTACACGATTTAGGTGTAATCGTGTACCCGGTATATGATTTAAACACCTATTTTTGGGAATACTTTCTCTCAACCTTACTTTTGTCTTTATTTATTAAAAAAACATTATTTAAAAAAAAATCCTTAACAAACTACAAATAATTGTGATCAAATTAATAATTCATGGGTGTAAAAGGTGATCTCCTAACACAACATTTAGCAGCATCGAAACAAACTTTTTTTTTTCTCTCGCCAAAATCTCAAATTTGTGTCGCCCAATACTCACCTCGCACTACCTCACGTGCACATGTCCTGCGGCACCCAACACCTTGTGTGCCCCATCCTTCACCACTAGCCTCCCCTTCTTGGGTCCTCTTCTACCAGCTTTTCTTGCTCGTCGTGCCTTGTTTTAATTTTAAAGTTTCTTTCCTAACATTTTTCCTTCATAATATTTGCTATGCTATAAGAATTTTTAATTTTTGGTCCTTTAGCAATGTTTGCCTTCTCAATTTTATAGCTTATACATGCTATTTGGTTTCCATTTACTTGTCTCTGGAATAATTTTGATTGTGTTGCTGGTTAAAATTCAAATTGTGTATTATGATTTGATTTGTTTGGAACTTCAACCAAAGTATATATCTTTGGCTTATGGAAATGTGTTTGGTTTTAGTTTTCTTTTACTCCAAAGCATCGAGATTATTCTCATGAAGAACTTGATTAAGTTTGTTTTCCAGTAACGTATATTTCTTTGGCTAATGAATATGTTCGAATATTGTTTGTTAATATAGAATTCAAAGTGTTGTTCTTGTAGTTTTAAATGTAAGTGAGAAATATCGTTGTTGTTTTTATTTTGAACGTGGGTTTAGATGTTAAATTCATTAGTATCGGTTGTTCTTATTTTAAATGTAGAGGGAGACGTGTTTATAAGTTTAGATGTTAAAACATTAGGTATTAAGTTCAGTTCTTTGTGCATGTTTGAGTTTACTTTTGATTTGATTATTAGTTCTCTATGTTTTATGTTAATAAATGTATTTTACTTTTAGTTGTTATCTATAATGTAAACTTTGTTTTTGTTTTTGTTTTTTTCTCTCTAATATTATTGGAATAAAATATTTAGGATAATAATTTCTACTTCTGTCTTCAAAGGTTTAAAAAATTAAATGGTCCATTATTACTTTAATATTTGAAATAGGTTAAAATTAAGCTTTTTTGGTGCTCTCTTTTGTTTAATAATCTAAAAGACAAAATTGACGTTGTTTGTGGAAGCATTTTGACTGAATATTTTAAATACAAATACTTGGGAAAAATGTATATAAACATACGAGTGGAGTGGGAGAATCGAACCTCAAACCTTGAGATTGATAATATAACCACTATGCCAGTTAAGCCACGCTCTTGTTGGTGCTCTTGAAAATATTTACAAGATATAGTAAAATTTTAGAACTATCAATGATAAATGTTGATAGATACTGATAGTTCTATTTATTTCACAAACTTTGTCATGAGTTTTATGACATACATTTAATATAATGGTTTGTTTTACAAACATGATATTTATTATATCGGAGGTTTTATTTAAATATTATGGTTTGAAAAATTAATTAGTGAAATATGATTGTTTTTAAAGTATCTAGAGATTTATGGTTGTTTTAGGATTTCGAGGTGGAAAAAAAATAAAAAATGATGTCAGGGGTTGAACCCTCAACCTAAAAGAAATTAAAGCACAAGTCGAGGGTTGAACTCTTGACCTAAGAAGGGGAACGACCTGGTTCTAAATTTTCTTCTTCCCCATATTCATCCATCAAATTGTGAAGTTTTTACATTTATTATACAAAATTTCAATTTTTTTAAAAACAATTGTAAATTTTGTTCCTATTCTCATACTATTATATTCTTTTTATAATTTTTGTTGTTGTTTGGGAAACAAAGAACATAAAAGAGGTAACGTTTACTCAACAAAATTCCTAGTTTTTCTTTTTAAAAAAATAAAAATAAGTTATAGGAAAAATCGCAAATGGAGACTTTGTGTAATAAAGAAAAAATCGCATGACTTGTTCAAGATCACTAAGTATGTTGAGCAACATACATGTTTTTATTCAAAACTGAGTCAAAGTCATGTGCAGTTGGATTCATCAATGATTGCACTAGAGTTTTGTGATGTCGTAAGAGAAAAACCATCTATCAACGTGGCACAACTGCAGTTTGACATAAAATCAAAACTTGGATATCATGTTCCTTATCATAGGATGTGGGAGGGCAAAAGCAAAGTGTTGGTTAAAGTGTTCGGTGATTGGGATGAGTCATACAAATTGTTACCCAGGTGACTGTATATGGTTAAGCATACCAATCCTGGAACACGTGTAGAGTGGAGAGTGAAAGAAACGTTTACTGAAGGTCATGTTATCTTAACTTCTGTATTTTGGACATTTGGTCCTTGTAAAGAAGCTTTTAATAAATGTCGGCCGATAATTCAATAGATGGTACCCACTTGTATGGAAAATATCGACAAAAATTATTGATTGCTATATCAGTTGATTCAAATGGGCATCTTCTTCCACTTGCATTTGTCGTTGCAAGTGAGGAGTCTACAAACTCATGGAAATGATTCCTGAAACACTAAGAGAAATTGTAACACACAAAGAGGTGTGTTTAATTTCAGATCGACATGCTGGCATCATCGCAGTAGTGAACAATCCAACTTGGATGGGACTAAAATGTCACCATCGTTTCTACTTACAACATATCGTCAGCAACTTCAATAAAAAAAAAAATACAAATTTAACACATTAAAAAATTATGTTTATCATGTCGGGTGTCAATTTCAAATTCGAAAGTTTAATAAAGCCAGTGAAGACATCAAAGGAAAAAATCGGAGCTGTCTGAGTTTTTTTGACAATATTGGTATAGAGCAATGGACTCAAGCACATGATGGAGGATTCAAATACAGGTGGATGACGACAAATCTATCAAAGTGCATAAATGGTGTCCTCAAAGGAGCTCGAATGTTGCCGATAAATGCTCTTGCTCAAATTACATTCTTCAAATGCGTAATTATTTCGAAAAAAGAAGACAAGAAATAAGAGTTGTTTGGAGTGTCAAGATAAATACACTCGTTAATATTTTATATATATATATATATGTTATTAAAAATTCATTTCAAGGATATTTATAAACTAAGTGGAGTAAAAATTCAGATACGCAGACAAAAAAAATTAATAAATGGGCTGCAAGAGGCTCAGTTTGTTATTGGTATTCAGATCTTTCTGGATCGAAAGAACAAAGTGCTAGTATTGTCTCAAGCATCATACATTGATAAGATGTTGCTCAAGAACTCGATGCAGAACTCCAAAAGGGGCCTACTGCCTTTTAGGCATGGAGTTGCTTTGTCTAAGGAAATGTGTCCTAAGATGCCTCAAGAGGTTGAGAATATGAGACGGGTCCCATATGCATCTTCCGTTGCCAGTTTGATGTATACGATGCTCTGTACTAGACCGAACATCTACAATGTTGTGGGAATAGTTAGTAGGTATTAGTCTAACACAGGACAGGGTTACTGGACTGCAATCAAGAACATCCTCAAGTATCTTCGAAGAACGAGAGACTACATGCTCGTGTATGAAACTAGGGATTTGATCCTTCCTGAATACACTGATTCTAACTTTCAGACTAATAAGGACTCTAGTAAGTCCACTTCAGGGTTAGTTTTTACTCTTAACGAAGGAGCAGTAGTGTGGCGAAGCATTAAGTAGGGGTGCATCGTCGACTCCACGATGGAGGCCGAGTATGTAGCGCTTGTGAAGCTGCTAAGGAGGCCGTTTGGCTCAGGAAGTTTCTGACAGATCTAGAAGTTGTTCCATATATGTCTAGGCCCATCACCCTCTATTGTGACAATAGTGGTGCTGTGGCGAACCCCAAGGATCCCAGGAGTCACAAGCGCAGCAAACATATAGAGCGAAAGTATCATCTCATCCGCGAGATAATGCATCGAGGGGACGTGTTAGTCACGAAGATCGCTTTGGAGCACAACGTTTTGACCCGTTTACGAAAGTTCTCACGGCTATAGTTTTTTATGGTCACCTTCAGAGCATGGGTTTACGAGACTGCCCGTGACTGGACTTGGGCAAGTGGGTGATTTTTTTGTATTGGGCCTTAGTGCCCTAGCTTATTGTTTTGTACTAGTTGTTTGTACACCCCACTCGCTTTAGAAAAAGTGGGAGATTATCGAGAATGATGCCCTAAACTCTCGTCAGGTTCTGTAGTTTGTAAACACAGTATTGAACAAACATTTATGATGTAATAATATATGATATTTTCTTCACTATAATCTATGGAACATTGGATGTTTTATTTGCTTTACCACAAATCAATAAACTAAGATCCTTGGTTTTCGTTGTAACTTAAGCATGTATGTGGAGACATACAGGTGAATTATGTCTTAAATGATAACTAAAATGGTCTATAGTATATGGATATAGGAGGAAAATCCTGTCCTGGTAATGATATGGATGCAGCCCACTTTGTAGGATAGTTACAAGCATTGTGACTTGCTGTTTTGATCCTAATCATTCATGTGGAGACATGCGAGCGAAGGCATCCTATATAAAGAAGTTTGTATAAGACCAGACCACGAAGTGTTATAGTCTCGTTATATAACGTCGTTCATGACAGAGCCTTCACTTCACTAGGATGACCATAGGTAACATGACTTCAATCCTGAGTGAGTTGGAATCTCTTGCCTTTGAGGGCGGTCCTTTGATTTGCATGGGTGCGAATGGCCAGATTGCTGACTCAAACCTACCACTTTGGGGATTCGTCTAATTTGGGAGCTAGGAACTCAGCTACACAAGATGGAATTCACTCCTTCCCCAAAGTAGAGGTAAGTAGATAGATTGCTCTCTTAAGGACTGATTCCGGGGTTTGAACTATGTGGCGCCACACACCGTCTCATGGCCCAAGAGGTGTCCACACATAGTAGGACTATGTTGTACTGTTCATTAGAGGGATCAGTGATACTTACGAAGTTAGATGTAACTACAGGGGCGAAACAATAAATTAGCCCAGCTGTACTTACGAGCATCTGTCAAGGATTATCGTACTGTTGATTGGTTATATTCGATGGACACATAAATATATATGTGGTGAGAAGAGTGCAGCTATCGCTCTTTAGTGGAATGTCTGACAGTTAATGGATAGTAGATCTCGTGGCTAAAGAGTTTAGTCAACTATTCACGTACTGTTGAAGCTTCGAGCCATAGGTCTATAAGGTCCTCTTGGTAGCTCAATTGAATCAAGTTGAGAATCAGTTTTTGGGTTAGTTTGAAGTGTTCAAATTTACAAGAGGGAGTTCGATTATATATGATATGATTGAACTGGTCAATTTTATATGATATAGTTGACATGATGTATGAGATACATTAATTAGAGGAAAATCATATAAATATGATTTATATCTAGTGGAGGAGAAAAGAACTATGGTTCATATGTTTCATATGATGTAATATTAAACCATAGGTTATAAATATAATATGATAATATTTATCTTTTAATTTAACAATTAGTCAAATATTTTATAAGGATGTAATAGAGCATTTATTAAAGTGTTTAATAAAATAATGATCATATATTGTTAAACTATCCAATTAATGTGCTATATTGGGCAAATTAACAAAGGACTTAGATAAATTATTAGATGGGTTTACCTAAGTAACAAACCATAGGTTTAAAATACTTAGTAGGAGGGAAAAAAAAATATAATATGTCATTTTCTTTTCACGCTCTCTGTTAAAAGTTCACACCGTGAGATCTATACTCAGCCTCGTGGCACCTCGCTTTATGTCCCCCCCTCTGAAGGTGTTTACATAGGTCAATACATGGTGAATGGAGAAAGTGTTTATAGTAAGTGGAAGAGGGACATGTGTCAACACATCCTACGGTCTTCTTCATTGGTTTACAAGTGAGATATCATGCTCGGCCTCATGGCACCTCAATTTGTAACCCCCCTTCCGAAGGTGTTTTCATGGAATCAATTCTCAAACTCAATAATGGATAAGGTCACTTTAGTTTTTACCTCAATTAGTTTTTTCTTTCAATTGGCTCATTGGAGCAGTACTTTAGGATCGAAAATGGAGGGTTACATTTACAGAAAATTATTAAGCAAGTTAATAATTTCTTGCCCAAACAAATTGTGACTAATTATTATAGGAATAAGAGTTATTTTAGCGTAATAATCGGTTGAGAGTGTCTCAATTCAATGAAGGGGTGACTGACCACCTTTTGGTGCCTTTTATTCTAAATCATTAATGCATCATTGCAAAATTAGAGGTACGTAGGGTTCATAAAAATTTTGCTAAACTTGATTGGATTTAAAAAGTAATGCATTATTTAATATAAATAATTTGTTTAGTTTCAACAAACTTTAATATGACTAGTGGTACTACAAACTTAGTTAGTGTTGATAAACTAACTGGCGACAATTATACAACCTGAAAAACACGATTAACACTTTATTAATCATTGATGACCTGAAGTTTGTCTTATTGGAGGAGTGTCCTCAAGTCTCCGCTCCCACTACATAGATAGACACTGATAGTAGTTTATCAATAGATAATCATTTTATTGTTGCTAGTTGTTGGTAGTTTTTTTTTTTTTTTTTTTTTTTTTTTGTGCTTTTAGATAGTTTATAATACATACACTAGATATTGTTATTGAAAATTTTGTTGCTTTTAGATAGTTATGATAGACATTACTAGACACTGATAGAAGTCTGTCATTGTCTACCAATGATAGGAACTGATAGAAGTCTATCATTGATACTAAGTAACAGAAATTGATATAAGTATATCATTGATGGAGGTTGATAGAAATCTATCGGTGTCTATCAGTTTTTTTTTTTTTTTTTTTGTTATTTCTGTAAATAATTTGACATTTTTTCTATTCATTAAAATTTCTTATAAATATATGTATATAGAGAGAATAATAATGACCATTTCAAACTAATAATATTTATGAGGTTTGATAGCAAACGAAAATATTCTTTTTTTTTTTAATAAAAGTATTATAGTGGATAACAAAAAAAAGAAAAAATAATAATTATAAGCATTTATCAGTATAACTATTTGGGCCCAAGGTACGAAATATTGATGTCGATGGAAATATCGAGGTCCCGATTTTATGGAAATATTAATATTGATAGAAATTTCAGAAAATTTTATGAAAAATGATGGAAATTGATATAATTAGTTCGATGCACGAGCAAAACTTTAAAAAAGAAATGGAAAAATAATTACAAAACAACATTAAATATTGGCAATTAATTGCAAAATTAAAAGGCACGAAATGTTTGCATACCAAATAATTGTAAATTATTTATTATAGAACCTACATATCTAATACCAAAAGATGACATTGGAGCATCTAAACTAGAATCTTGATATTTTTAGTAGAAACTACAATATTGCTCCAGGTTATCTTATATTGAAAATGTTGAAGATAGTTACTTAAATGAAAATGTTAGGATTGGTATGACCAAAATATAGATCCTATTGGTGGATACATCTCATTGATCAATGATCTTTCTCCTTCATATAGATAATAACTATTCGATGGAAAGTTTGGTTAGAAATTGTTATGGTCAAACCTTGAAGGACTGACATAATCTGAGTAAGAATAGTTATCTTAACCATAGTTTTGTTGTGTATTACTATTGCTTATGACCATAACTTTCCAAGTCTTTTTTCTTGGAAATGAAAACTGTGGATGATAAAAGAAGCAAAACTCATATTAATTCAATTTTGAGATGAAATTATATGAAAATTCAATGAAAATAATTGAATAAAATTAAAAATAAATATATGTTATTTTTATCAATTTTGGTAAACCTTTGGATGGTAAAAAATATAAAAATTACGTCAATCCAATTTTGAGATGAAATGATACGAAAATTTCCTGAGAAAAGGTTTGAATGAAGTTAAAATTAAATTTACATAAATTCAATTTTGAAGTAAAATTATACATTGACGTTGAAATTATACACAAATTATACATTGACGTTGAAATTATACAATTCATGCAATCAAGATAAGTTTATAAACCTTAAAAAGTTTCTATTGAGCCTAACTGTTTGAAAAAAAAAAAAAATTATCTATGTTTGGATCAACATGAAATTTGTGATTGGTAGTGAAATATCTATTCTCCTCTGGACACAGAAGCAGGACTTGAAAAACGGAATTACATTTTAAAAAACGTTATTTTTTTCGTTTTCCAGTTTCCCTTTTTGTTTTTGTAAACGTTTTTCAGAACTTTTTGTCAAACATGTTTGTTTTTTAAAAAACATATAAAACTCAAAAACTCAAAATAGAAAAGGGTATGAAATGGGGCTTAAGAAATTCCATTATAAATAGATCGACCAAAAAGTAGATTATTTCTAAATTATACATTTTTTTAGTACAGATGAGGTTTTAATCTTCATTTTTTTAAATAAGAAAAATATATAAATTATTATTGAATTAAACTTACTCTAATATTTTTAAATTCCAGAAGGTTGTATTAAGATTAAAAAAAAAAAAAAGGTGTATTAGACTTGGTTAGAGATTCTGTTGTAAAGACTGTTAATTTGTTTACCTTGCTTCCACTTCTACTTGCCTATAATAAAGGCATTCTGATATATGAATAAGATAAGCAAGTTTATTTACTCTCTTGCTCAATAAGGTGATTGCTTTGTTTTTTCCTTCTAAAACACAGTCCACAAAAACGCCAGAGTACAGAAGGGGCCTGCAGGTCACATTGAATAATAGAATGCATTTTACACGTGGGTTTATTTTATTTTATTCTGGACAAGCTTTTGAGTGGATAAAATTGAGTAACGGTCATTATTTATTTACGAAGGAGAGGCAAGGAATCAGATCTGCAAAATAATTGTATATAACAGAAGTCCTAGAGAGATAAGAGTTGAGAGTTAGTTCCCCCAGAGGCCAAGGGATCGATTATTATGATGAGCTCAGGCATGGGTGGTGGTGGTGGCGGCGGCGGCGGCGGCGGTGCTTATAATTGTAACAGCGGCTTCTCCAATAGCTATATGCTTCTGAACACGGAAGAAGTCAAGTTCTTGGATTTGTTTCGTCTTTTGTTTTCCAGCAACCTCAAGAAAAGAAGATTTGTAGATTCCAGTCGCGCCAGAGAACATAATTTCTGGCATAGATTCTTCATTTTTCTCTCTATTATCGTCCTTAAGCTCCTCAGATTCTTTGACAAACCCCTTGCCTTGCTTGGCTTCTTACTCGAGTCGTCTCTCAATTTTCTATCAGCTAACGGCGGCTTTTCCGGCGTTCTCTTCAACTTCTTACGATGTAAGTCCCCTCTTTTAATTTCATAATTTCTTCACTTTTTTTTTTTTTTTTGAAGTGAGGGGTAAATTAAATTTTACTAGTTGACTTTTCGTACATATAATTTTGAAATTTTAAGAGGCTAAACGGAAGACTGTACCAATCCTAATGTTCTTAGCCATTTTTTTCTATTTTCTATTTTTTCTTTTATAGTTTTAAGCAAAGCCATCTTTTTTGGGTTTGATTACTGTGGATAACTATTTGACGATTTTTGTGAAAATTTTTAAACCTCCAAAAATAGGGGAGTGTTGAAATATTAAAATTTATCGGAGGTTGGAAACATTATTTAAATGGATAGATATTTATCTCTTTATATTTACATGAGTTAGTGATAAATATAGAAATTAGACTCAAAATATTATTAATAGATATAGCACAATAGAAAATAATTTGTTGATATAGTAAAATTTAGATTTAGTTCTCAAAGTCTATTAATGATAAATTTCTTCGCTATTAACAACGAAATCTATCGTCGATAAATTTTACTAAATTTACAATTTACTAAAATTATTTATATACACTTAATTATTAATCAAGACAATAATTGTACAGCCTCTGTCCCTTTATGGTGTGTTTGCGGTGATTCAACAATAAATTATGAAAACGGCAATACAGAATAAGTTTAGAAAATAATAGTAAATATCGTGTCAATGGTCCTCTTGATTATATATGTGATATATTAATATTTATAATTATTTTGGAAAAAGACCCACTATTTTTAATTTCTTGGTAATGGGCATAAAGTCATACACATTGCATTTCACGTTGTACTTGTACCTAACAATAAACCTTTCTTTAACTAATCATTTTTTCAATTTTATTCTCTTTGTAAAATCTGACCCATCTTTTTTAACATTTATTTCTCATTCTTTAACTAAAATGTTTTTTCTTTACATCTGTCTAAGCCCTCTTTCTCTCTAAAGTTATTCTCTAAAACTTTCCTCATGCTAACTTTTAGTAAACTGTACTAAAAAAACAAAAGAAGAAAAGACAAAAGAAAATTCCTGCCTCCACATAATTTTCTACGCATCTTTTTATTTTTTAATAAAAACTAAAAACATATTTTAAAGATGTTCAGTTTTCAACTTACAAAAAGGAATGATCAAAGACATATGACTTTCGTTTTTTAAAAAATAGAAAACAAAGAATTCAAAAGCCAAAGTTCACGTATGACGATTGATGATCATTTCCTTTATAGTTGAGTGTATTTAGACTCCTTCACTTGAAAACTTTCAACTATCAATTTTGAATGTAAAATAATGCTCCTTATTGTTAACTAATTCTTTTGTGAAACTTCCACTATTATTATTTAAGGATGATAGAACATGCTAATTTTAACGCCTTCTAAGGTATTTAGAAAGGTTCAACTATTAAATTAATAGACTTGATGGAACCAACTATTACACACAAACGCAAAAGCTCTGAAGATCTATTCTATTAGAACGTTTTTAAATTACAAATCTATAAAGAAACAAAGTTTAGAAGTTCATAGACATACTCGACAAACATATATATATGGGTGGTTTAAATTTTTGATGCAGTTAAGTTGAAGATACCGGATAGCTCGTCCGCGGAGTACTTGTCAATGATTGGTCATTTGGACAGCAGAGTAACATTGGACAAAAGTATAAAGCCTGGTGATGTCAATTACTTCGGTGCCCTCTGCATGATGGCTTCTAAACTTGCGTACGAGAATGAAGCTCACGTTACACAAACTGTCAACAATATCTGGAAGGTTCTCTCCAAATTTCAAAATTAATTTCATATTTAGTATTTACTCTTCTCAACTCAAATACATCTAGAATTCATTCATATTTAACATATATATTCTTTTACTAATTTTTCCTTCTATCAAATATATGTAGATGGAGTTCTTGGGATTTTTCAACTTTTGGAATGGTAACAAAAGAGAATATAACACATATCCCTCTCTTCCACTTTTTTTGCTACTCAACTTTAATTTTATTCAAGTATAAATGATAATCTAATTAGTTAATTGTGTATTTAATTTCTAGACTATCAAGAAAAATGCTCAACACAAGCCTTCATGATGCGCGACAAGAAAGTTGATCACGACACCATCATTGTGTCCTTCAGAGGCACAGAGCCATTCAATGCCGACGACTGGAGCTCCGACTTTGACATATCTTGGTACGAGATCAAAGGCATGGGAAAAATCCATGGGGGATTCATGAAAGCACTTGGCTTACAAAAGTGTATTGGGTGGCCCAAAGAAATAAAACGACAAGATCACCAAAGACGCTCATTGGCTTACTACACCCTCAGAGAGAAGCTGAAAGAACTTATGAAAGAAAATGAGCGGACAAGATTCGTAGTGACAGGGCACAGCCTAGGCGGGGCTTTGGCCATTCTATTTCCTTCTATTTTGGTGTTCCATGAAGAAAAATTATTACTGGAAAGATTAGAGGGAGTGTACACATTTGGACAACCTCGGGTTGGAGACCGCGAATTCGGGGAGTTTATGGTGAAATCACTCTCACAATACAATATTCGTTATTACAGATTCGTTTATGGGTTTGACATGGTCCCTCGGCTGCCCCTTGACGACAAGGCGTTGATGTTCAAACACTTTGGACCCTGTATTTATTTCGACTGGAACTATGATGCGCAGGTAAGTTGACATTTTGATTTTATAGATTAAAAAAGAAGTATATTTTTGAGTGTAACCCTTTTAATAATTTAGTGGTAGTGTGTTATTGGGGAATTGTCAGATTCTTGAAGAAGAGCCATTCAAAAACTATTTCTCAATAGTGGGAGCAGTGCTGATGAGAATACATGCATGTTTGGAGATAGGAAGAAGCTTCACAATAGCGTGGAGAAGAGGAAAGGATTACGAGGAAAAAGTATTTTTTAGAATTGTGAGGTTGTTTGGATTGTTGTTGCCTGGAATTCCTGCTCACTGTCCTCAAGATTACGTTAATTCAACTCGCTTGGGTTCCACGGATCGTCTTCACAGCGAGTACGATGTCAAAATTCAGTAGATTCTTTTTAATTAAAATTAAAATATTACTGTTTGATCATATGTGTGTAATGAATGCCTCTCCAAATTAAACGTACATTTTAATTGGAAGGATGTATATCCTTATGTTCGACCATCTCTTATTTGTCACTTAATTGGTTTGTAATTGACATCTTTCTCTGTTAAGATTTTTTTTTTTAATATTAGAATTGGAAAAAGACAAAGTATTTAGTTGCATCTAACTACATCGATTTTTGTGAAGCCCATTTAATTATATATTTTCATATGGAGAAAAATATCAAACTATTTATAGAAATAATAAAAACAAAAAAATATATTTATGGATATTGATAAAATTTTATCAGTCTTAGACTTGTATTAGTTAATATCACCGACAGAACACGAATGGATTTCTATCAGCCTCTATCAATGAAGATTAAAATTTTGCTATTTTGTATAAATAGTTTACCTTATTTTTCTATTTTTGAAAATCTCCCTTTATTAGATTTAATTTATATTAAATTAAAGCAAGATTTTTCGTAACATCATTCCCTTGATTTTAGGAGTTTTTGATTTTGAAAGATATTTTTTTTCAATTAGTTACAAACTTTTCACAAATTTTTCCGTCTTACTGTAACGACCCGATCTTTTGAGTACTCTGATGAGGGTCGTTACTCATAATTACACATTTACATTCAAAACATTTTGATCATTGAGGAAAATAATTTTTCAATAAAATAATAAAGACAATTTTCCAAAATAAATAACAAATAAGAAAAACCTTTGTTCGGGGCCCCTAAAATAATGAAAAAAAATAAGTTAAACAAATAAAATTTTGACCAACATCGAGTTTCAAGTCAAAACTTTTAAACAGCTTGAAAACTAAACTGAGCGGAAGCGATTTACATGTCCCATATGGCACGATCACAGGTTCCTCTCGTCACCCACCTCCGTTCCTATCCTTACCTAAAAAACATAAATTAAGAAAGGTTGAGTATAAAATACTCAATAAGTGATCCCATTACCGGGATCAGGCTATGCATCCACGAGCAGAGAATGATGGCTCGTGGCTCATACAACTACATTGGTTTTTTATGATGAAAGGGAACCAAAAGATGTACTATCTTGCCTTGATACGCATGTCTAGCAGCCTGTAGGCACACTATCAAACATGGAAATAACATGAACGTGAACCTGTCGATTCACGCATGTCTAGCGGTCCGTAGGCACACCGTTAAACATGAAACATGAAAAAAATAACATGAACGTAAACCTGTCGGCTCACGCATGTCTAGCGGCCCGTAGGTACACCGTCAAACATGAAAAATAACATGAACGTAAACCTGTCGGCTCACGCATGTCTAGCGGCCCGTAGGTACACCGTTAAACATGAAAAATAACATGAACGTAAACCTGTCGGCTCATGCATGTAGCGGCCGTAGGCACACTGTTAAACATGAAACTAGACCCGTCAGTCCTCTGAAATAAAACATGCGTCAAGGCAAGACGGTAAACTATCCTATTGGTATATTCACACATCACATACATAATTTCAGTACTGATTAGAAATTTGAACATGCTCATAATACTCATAACTATCATGCAACAAGTAAAACATAATGACAAAATCATGCTTCAAGAGTCCATTAGTTAACTTTATAATTCTAGACTAGGTCGCCTGGCACAAAGGCACCGATAATAGTACCACTTACCTCAACTTGATAAAAAACACAAAACAAAATCTCCTTAGAACTTCTTTAGCACATTTGAATCAACCTAAAGTTGTGGTTTGGTCCAAGAAAAATTCCAATACTCGATTTAATTAGCCAATCTGATCATGAATTAAATCCAAAATCAATAACTTAATTTTTCCACTATTACTCTCAATCTAAAAGAATAACCAACCAAACAACTTACCCAAAACTTACTGATCTTTACCAATTTTCTGCAAAACAAAAAATGGTCTCTAGCTTGATGGTCAATGCCTCAAAACTTCCAAATCTTGAATCTAAGTTTCACATCAAAGAGAGGTTACTAATTTAACCCAAAATCGAATGGGTGAATTTCACATCGCAGATTATAAGGAAAATAAGTCTTACCCAAGGTTTTCCTCAAAATTCTGACAAAGATCGGTGGCTCGTCGACTTGTGGCTGCCATAGATAGGCAGCGGGTGTCTCTGTCAAACGATATAAATTGTTTAGACTAGTGGCTGGTAGTGAGGATTTTGCATGAGGAGGGTTTGCGAGGGTGAGAGAGAAGGAGAATTTCTAGTTTTACAGATTTTATTCAGCATCGATTACGAACAAACCAGAGCTTTGAACAACGATCCAACCGTTCAAAATGAAACTCTATATGTCTCAAACAGACTGACCAAAATTGAGCACCATCCAACGGTTTAAACTCTGGAAATTGACACTTTTGTGAAAGCTGTCGCTGGAAAACTGAATTGCTTTCTCCCAATTTTTTTTTTTTTTTTTTTTTTTGTCTCTTTTCACTCTCATTTAATTTCGAAAAAAAAATCTCAATTCTTTTATTGTTTCAAATTTTGAAAAGATAAATAAAATATTTTATCACAATATTTCAAAATCTCCAAAGATTTATTAAATTTATAAATCAATTAACTTTTCAAATTAATAGTTGACCCTAAAATCCAAAATTAAAGGGAAGTAAAATTCAATATTTCAAGATAATCAGTTCGAATATCTAATCAATTAAATTCAACTTAACAATAAATTTTTCATTATTTCAATTTATCCCTATTTCCAAATGAAAGGGAAATTTAAACTCAATAATTTTAGATAATTAACTTAAATTTTCCTAAAATGGGGATGTTACACTTACATTATTCAAATTTTAGACCCAATATAATTCAGAATCTAAACTAAAGAATTTTGGGCTTAATGTCAGTTGGAAAAAGTGAAATCAGATGTATAATGTTGGTTTTTGTTTTTTTTTTTAAAAAAGCGGATTTTTAATGTCGTTTTAAACAACATTGTAGGTACCTTTAAGGTGGTTTTAAAACTCGACATTAAAGACTCTTTAGTTTATCCTCTCACTTTCTATTTTCCTTTTTTTTTTTCATTTCCCTCTTCACTCTCCCCCTATTTTCTTTTTCCTCTCATTCTCACATTCCTTCTTAGACCCTACTTTCTCTCACTCCTCTCTTCCGAAATCTTGATCATTCGTCCGTCGATCGTGGTGAAGAGTCTTTCGGTGTATATCAGCCTCCGTGCAGGTCTATTCTCGTGCAACCCGCGCCATCGCACCAATCACTCAGATTTGTTGGTTTTCGCTGGATCTCCTGCTCGTTTCGTTCGTCATTCGTGTGTCTCTGCCGGATCTACTACTCGTTCCATCGTCGTTTCTGTGTCTCTGCCAGATCTGCTGCTCGTTTCGTCGTTGTTCACATCTCTCCGTCAGATCTGCTGCTCATTCCGTGTCGTTCGCGTGCCTCCACCGAATTTGGGTGTCTGCTCCAAAGCGTCATAGCCACACATTGTCGTTCGCGTGTCTCCGCCGCACACATCGCCAGGTTCGTTCTTGACCAAATATCCCCGTAATTTTCACTACTCTACTTCTCAGTTTTTAAAAGAAGTTGGTCAACTTTCGCATGAAAGAAGGTAAAAGAACAAGAGTTCGTGCTATTGTTTATCAAACTTTTCATCTCTATATCTGGTTTACTTGTAAGTTTTACTGGGTATGCCTTATATACTGCTTTTGGGCAACCCTCTCAACAACTAAGAGATCCATTCGAGGAACACGGGGACTAGCCTTTTGTATACCTATCTGAATACAATTTTTGACCGAAAATGAATACCTCAGAAAGAAAAAAGTTAATAAATACCTTTTAACTTTTGAAAATTGAGCTCTAACAAATGAGATCAAAGATTTTTGTGACAGTTGCAAGCCAACAAATTGGGACTTCCACAAGCCTTCGACACTCACACCATCAACAACAAGCCAGACCCTCTCTTCCCGTGTCCCGACAAACATATTTCCATTTTTCCCTTTAAAATTTCTAGTATTACACGCAATCTTCAAACTCCCATTCCTAATTCGACTTAAACATTAATTTGATGGGTTGTAAAGAAGTTTTTAGATGAATAAATATATAAGAGCTCCTTTGTTTTTATGATAGTGTGACAAAATATAGTAGAGCTCTTAAAAAGCAATTGTTTTACATATATGAGAAGTTGCATTTTTCAGCTTGTCTTCGATAAGGCTAAAATGTATAGTGATGTATTTTATTTAGTAAGAACAATTGCTTCAGACTAACTAAAGAAAACGTAAAACATATAATCATTTGGTAGCTTTTATTCAAGTTCTTATTGTTAGTTTCTATTTTCCTTTAGTCTTGTCATAATTGAATATTATTCTGCTGATTTTTTAATGTTTGCTGTTAATACCTTGCCTACTTGTTTTTTATTATCTGTGTGAGTTTCTATACTGTTATTGACTATAGTTCTTTTATGTCTTTCATCTTGAGCAAGCTTTAATAAGTATTCTTTTATGGATTTATCTTGTCCAGTTGATATTGAATAGTGTTCTCTTGCTTGGCTCACGTAGCCAAATGATTGTAGGTAGGCCAATAATACCAAGTGCAGTTGTGTAACTCCCTTAGTTGGTGGAGTTCAATTGGAGTGTCTCTTTGTTCTTGTTTTCTATCCCTAAAACTTGCCTGTTGATTTTTTTTTTTTTTTTTTTTTTTTAGTTTCTACATTGTTTGATTGTAGAGAAAAGATATCAAGAAATAGGCAAAATGGGTATGTTTCTATAGTGGACACTTAGAACAAGTGGAAGAAGAAAGAGGGCAAAATGGGTATTTGGGTTTGTTTACTTCAAGATTTTTGTTCTAGTTTAGAACTTCAAAACTCTCCTTGTAGATTTCTTCAGACATTCTTCACGTAGGGTAGTTGTGGGATTTATGGAGTCATTTCATAATTTTTTAAAAATAGAAGTGTTATGCAATTATTTCTATTATTGTTTCAAAACATTTATGAACTTGAAGAAGCAACAAAATTTAATTTCGTATTAGAGAAAATCTCTTTTTCCAAATACTATAGGTCTTGAAGAACATCGCTCGGAGAAGAGAAAATGTCAAGAACATCATTTTGATGTTTATGAGAAATGCAAGAAGAGAGAGGTATTTTCTTAACTTAGTTATGTGTAAATCCTGATCTATTGATTGATTGTTGAATGCTTAGATTTTGTTATTGCTCCATAGATCTACATGTTAGATCTATGATATGTTTCCATCTGTTAGGTATTTTATTCATTGTTAGCTTTTCTTGAAGTATTTATAGAAAGTGGTTGTGGAATATTATTGGGAACATTGCTCGGAGAAGAGCAAACCTCTTTATGCTTTTTCTTGGGGAACTCTAGATTCAACACATTCATTACAAGAATTTTGCTTTGAATGTACCATTTATGCACATTCCCAATAAACATGGTTAGTTGAATATGAATTTTGATCACATTTTCACTTTCAATCCTTTGTCTTAAACCCTTTTTATTTATGTGTTTTTTAGTTGTTTGGAAGGGGTGGAGAGGAGATGGATTTCTTGCAACAACAAGGGATTCACGTAAAAATTGTTCCTGGTAAGTGCATTTTTGAATGCTTGCAGTTTTAAGCACAGTTTCTAAGTGTTTTCTAATGATATGGAAATTCCTGTTTGAGAAGTTATAGTGTGCTTATTTCTCTTTGGACCATATTGGATTAGAATGTAACACCCGTTTATGACTCATGGATACTATTTATTTGTAGTTTAGATTTGAATCAAGGTGCTCGAGTTTGTAGGTTGCACTATGGTAGTTTGTGATTCCATCATACATGATTGAGTTGCGAAAACTTCTGGATAGGTATCCCACATCTGAACTGAATTCTTTCTGGTTAAAGAATCTCTTTCTAGTTGCTCTGGAACAATTAGGAGATTCTCTAGAAGAAATATGGGGTTTGGGTTATTCATGCACTATGGTAGTTTTTGTGATAACTTTTGAAATTTGAAGTACGTTGTGAGCTAAATTTGCTTATTGATGTATTCATTTTTTGGGAATTTTGGTAGTTCTATTGAGAACACGTGGTTGTGAAATATTTTTGGCAGTTTGTTTCTTTGAACAGATTCAAGGTAAATTTTTTATTTTGTTATGGTAGCATCGTTATGCTGCTGAAAATTTTCCATCGTCTTCGTATCTCATATCTAGGTAACCAAGCTTCTCTTCTTCAAGATCTTGAAAAAGAAGATTCTCTCATTTATTCAACTATTGAGTTTAAGGAGTAAAGATTTGGTATCACAACCTCTTTATGCCTTTTTTTGGGGGACTCTAGATCCAACACATTCACTACAAGAATTTTGCCTTGAATGTACCATTTATGCACATTCCCAATAAACATGGTTAGTTGAATATGAATTTTGATCACATTTTCACTTTCAATCCTTTGTCTTAAACCTTTTTTGCTTGTGATCCTTTGAACAATAGTGGTCAGACAAAGATGCCTATAACCAAACAATGCTAAAGCTGGAGGAGTCTGTTCAAGAAGAATTATGAAGGGATCCATACTTACGAAGTGGAGAGGGACAGTAAACTCATAATGTTTGTATTACTTGTAATCTGTATTTTCAAGGTCTGAATTATTGTACGACTTTTTAAATTTTAATTTTATAGCAGAATTTGCAAATAAAATGTAATAGATTTACAATCCATACATGAATAATATGTCATATGTGCTTCGTTGCAATAGTTACAACATTTGATGATGATGTGTCATGTTATACTTTTTGATCGACATTAAAAATGGATTGGACAATGGCATTAAAAAAAAGGAACAATAATCGTAAAAAATGGACAATAATTTTGGGCTTTAATGTTAGGTGAAAACTGACATTAAAATTGGTTC
This sequence comes from Benincasa hispida, assembly GCF_009727055.1. Lineage (NCBI taxonomy): Eukaryota > Viridiplantae > Streptophyta > Magnoliopsida > Cucurbitales > Cucurbitaceae > Benincasa > Benincasa hispida. Next base: position 38,822,616 of record NC_052351.1, on the reverse strand, counting down.
AAAATCGACATTGAAGGTCATGTTATAAAAGGTCTTCAGTGTCGGTTGAAAACCGACTTTAAAGATAACTGACATTAAAGACCTTTTATAACACGATCTTTAATGTCGGTTGTCAACTGACATTAAGACTCTTTAATATCAGTTTAGGCCAAAATTCTTGTAGTGTCTTAATTCCAGTGATTATATTTAATGCAGAATTATTATTACAAAATATTCGTTTTCATCTATATTTCGTTTCCACATGTATATATATGTATATATTTGAACTTGATATGTATATTAATTATTTAACAAATATATACTTTTTCCTTTTTTTTTTTTTTATAGATTTCAGATTTTAACTTAAAATTTAGAATCCCCGGTCTTTGTGGACTACATCTAATGCAAAATTGCGGTTATAAATCTTCGCTTTCTTTGTATTTCATCTTTTACGTACATATATGAGGTTTATTTAAAATATATATACGGGTTTATTCAAATGTATTTAGAAAAAGTATTAATATATACTCAATATTTTAATTTTAGTCTCGTTTCTATTGAGATATATATTTCACATAATTTATCATATATATACATGTATATTTAGTTATTTTGAAAATATATACTTTATATTATATAACAATGATGCTAACACAATAAATTTGGGGATAAATTATTATTCGAAATAAATTCATATATATTTGAAACTGAAAAAATATATATATAAAGAAGATGGGGGAGAGTGTCATAGATGGTGGGTGAGGGAGAGAAAAAAAATGAGGTCATTAAGGAGTGAGAAAAAACAACAATTTTGGAAACAAACTACTTTAATGCACGTGATTTCCACTTTTGTGTATTTTCAAATTTTTCCTTTTTAATGGCCAGAAATTAATAGAGGTGTTATGGACTTTTAGGCTTGGTTTTTATATAATATGTAACTCATTAGGCCATTCATGAAAAAAATGGTGGATTTGAGATATTCATGTAATTTAATTTATATAATTAGACTATTAGTATAAAAAGTCCTTCTAATTAAGATGAATGAAATGATAATCATAGACTACTTTTGTAGTAATTGAAGTCCATTACTTTTGAAACTTACATTTTTTTAGGCGATTGGACAAATGGCCAAAACAAAATGACAGTTTTTGAAAAATGGCCAAATGTATTTTTCTTTTTAAAAATGGTCTGAGTGACTAATTTTTAAACTATTTCAATTTTAATAATGGACAAATATTCCCCTGCAGCCTAATTCTTATGGTTATGTATTTTGAAAAATAAAACTAATAATCTCAAACAAGATTAAAAAAACTTAACCAACCAAAATCTAATCTTAATTCTAAAAAATAATATCTAAAATAATATCATATGCAATCAATCCTAATGAAGAGATGCAGAATCTAAAAAAAATATAATTAGAAATTAATGTTGAGAAGTAAAAAAAAAAAAAAAAAAACCTTTGATATTCACCCAAAAATTAACGTTAATCATCAAGAATATTTAATTAATAATTAATAACTCAAAATTTGTGCACGAAATAATCAAATAACTTATATTCAAAATAGCTCCGAATACCTTCTATACCCATAACTCTAAAAAATTGTCTTATACTGTAAGGACCTAGCCATTCGAGTACTCTAACAAGGACCGTTACTCATGACTACACATTTTCATTCAAACATTTTACTAATAAAGTATAAATTTAGTGAAACAAAGCTAACTATTTCAAACCCAAAATTTTAAATTAATAAATAAATCAAATAAACAAAACATTTAATAAGGATCCTCCTAAAAACATAAATTTAAAACTAAAAAACATTGAAGAACTTGAAAGTTTAACATAAAAAGTTCTAGAATTTAAAATACCAAGACTCATTTCAAACATGAAAGCATGAGTAGAAGCTTCTATCTGGTCTCAATGGCACAGTTACAAATTCTTTTTTTCACTCGTCGGTCTGTCCTTGCCCTTACCTGAAAAATATATCATAAGAAATGGTGAGTATGAAATACTCAGTAAGTGACCCACTATTGGACCCTCTAGATAAAATGTTAAGCATTTTATCTATGCAACAGTGCACATCCATATCATATCAGTCGTAGTGAATCCGAAGGTCACATATCATTCATAAACGTGATCCTGAGGGAATACGCATCAGCCATAGATGTTTACCCGAAGGTACAATATCAATCATATATGTGTCTCGATGGAGCACGCATCAGTCATAGGTGTATACCCAAAGGTACAAAAAATAGTCGTAGGTGAAGGAACTCTTAAACAAGAGAATCCATGAGCAGAAGCGGATCTTTCCGATTTCATTGTGACAAAATTACCACACATACATTCGAGCATACAAATATGCATTGTAACACTAATTACTGGCATGCTTTAAAAATTAAATACAAAAGACCGAGTAAAAGTACCAGTTAAAGATAATCTTCAATCAAACTCAGTCTAGCGGAAGTGAACTCCTCTACGCTCCTTATCTCCCAGCAAATAGTCGCCTAGCAGCACCACGATCATAGAAACTGGGGATGACACCACCACTCGAAGCTCTCGGTATTCTCGGAGTGAGAATCCAAAGGGTGGACTTTGATGGAATTGGTAGAGGGAAAGAGGAAAAGACAATCGTGTAGTACGAACAAGCAAGTGAGAGATAGTTGAAGACTATCGTATAGTCGGGTGCTTGTCGTTTAGAAAAAGGTTCATAATCGTGTAGGTTTAGCTAAGCGATCATCTATCAAATGGTAAGCGATCATTTAGTTCTGCTCGGCAAGCTAAGCGATCGTGTAATAAACATAAGCGATCGTTTAAAAAATCGCGGGTGATCGTTTAGGCAACGCAGGTGTGCGGTCATTTAGTTGCGGGTGCTATCGTATAAGCTCTCAACACTAAGCGATCGTTTAGAAATCACACCGTGAGTGAATTTTCGGATTACTTTTCGTGTCTCGCAAAAATGAAAACAATTTTCATTTTTATTCTTCAGTTACAAGAACTGAAATCGAATTTCCCACTTTTCGCACGATTCTGGAGAAATACGCGATCAATTATCTCATAACTGCCTAATTACTTAAATAATGAATATAATCATATTATATTCTTAACCTATAGTTTGATATCATATATCTACTATAATATTTTCTCCTTTACTTGATATAAATCATATTTATATCCAATTTCCTCTAAAATAATGTATCTAATACATTTAGTCAATTATATCATATATAATTAACCAGTTCAGTTATATCATATATAATCGAACTTCTGTTGGATCGATATGGCAACCCTAGAAGGGGGTGAATAGGGTTTAATTAAACTTTTTTTTTCTAAATTAACCCAATTAAACTAATTAATACACTTTTTATAAATAATAAGAAAAATTCAATTTATGGAACAAATAAGATGACAAAAAGTGTGATAATTTGATTTTATCAAATTTTAGCAAATAAATAAGAACAAACTAAAACATACAATAAATTGCTTAAATTAATTGAAAAAATAAAAAGCAAACCATTAGAGAAGATGAGACCGTAATTTTTATAGTGGTTCGGTCAAACTCGACCTACTCTACTCCCCAAGCGCCTTTTGGGAACTTGAATAAAATCTTTCCGACTCTTTCCACGGATTAGAGCCCAACCGTTACACCACCGGTCCTTTTACCGGTTCAATAGAAAACCCGATGCTTTCCACGGTTTAGGATCCAACGGTTACAAATGTTGGAATTTTTGAAGAACACAATACAACCCTCACTAGAGTGGCTTTACAAGTTTAAGCACTCAACAAATTTATCCTCACAATACAATAACACTCTCTCAAGAATAAGATGAAAGGAAAACAAAATTCGGAGCTTAGAGAGAGCAACAATGGAAACTTTTGAGTTATCGAGGATTATGAAATGTAAAATTTGTTAGTGCAAAATTTGGAGAGGAAGATGGTTTATATAGAGATGGAAAATTTTTTAGAAACCACAATTAATTTGGACCATGGATTTTGGAAAAGAAAAATCAATGGTGGAGATTTTAAACTAAACTAGTCGTTAGATACAAACAAAATATAATATTAAATTCATTTTCTTTTGAAATTTATTTCTTTTTAAAATTAATCTAAAAAATAAAAAACATACCATGTGTCAAAAACTAGCTGTTAGATACAAATATAAAATAATATTAAATTCATTTTTCTTTTAATTCATTTTCTTTTTAAATTCATCATTTTTAAAGTCAATCCAAAAATAAAAAAACATACCATGTGTAAAAAACTAACCGTTAGACACAAACATAAAATAATATTAAATTTATTTTCCTTTTAAATTTCTTTTAAATTTTATTTTTTTAATAAAATAATATATATATAATATTTTAAATAACCAAAAGCCCCACGTGTCACTCTCCCAAAGCTCCACGTGTCGTCGCCAGATTGGTCTGATGCTGACTTAGTCGCCATGTCATCGCCACCGGTATTTTTCGATAAAACTCGTTTCGGTCATAACTTCTTCGTTTTAGCTCCGATTTGAGTGATCCAAGAGGTGTTGGAATCGTTGTTCGAGCTCTATGGCTATGGACATATTAAAACACTAAATTTTCAAGTAATTAAAAAATTGAGTTTGTATCATCAAAAATAGGTTGATTAATTAATTATTAAAATTAATTAATTTGAGATTAGAGGCCAAAAAGCCAACAATCCCCCCTTTTTTATGATGCACAAACTAGCACATATGAGAATTCAACATATCACCATAAGATCAATTCTTGAAATTCACTAAAAAAAAAAAATAAATCTCCGCCCTAATTAATACAATTAAAATCACAACAAATTTATAGCATATTTTTCTTAAACTTTTCCTCCTTTGGAATTAAGTCAAAAAGAATAATTAAGAAAAATTTAGAACTAAATAAATGTTTCCCTTAAAAATATGAACATAAATAGCACAACTCCCCCTAAAAGAATATTAACACATGCTTTCCATATCTCCCCTATACAAATGCCTTCTAAAATTGATAACAAGTAAAATTTATATATATTCAGAGGCAACACTAACGGAATATATATCGAGCTCTAAAGTCCTATTTTTGTAAAAAGTTTTTCTTTATTTTCAAAGGCTGTGTGGTAAATAATATCCCCGCTAATTGATTATTAGAGTCATATCTTAATATTCTATATGTGAGTATTATATTATTATTTGTTGCACATTGTTCTCCCTATATAAGTGATGCTAATTATTATATGTTTTTTCTGTATTGGTTTTTCCCACGACTCTTTGAGTGGTAACCCCCCTCTCTCCTCTCAATGGCCTGTCTGCTTCCAGATGCTATCTAGTAGTGTTCAGCACTTTGCTACCCCGTCGTCATCCAATGCTGCAGCTGCTGGTCATCGTCAACTGCTCTAGTCGCTGCCGCGTGCTCTGCCACCCTCTGTCGAGCGCCGCCGCGTGATTCACCGAATCTTGAAAATAGGTGAGGTTTTGGGTAGATCTTGGAGCTACCGTGAACTCTCTTGAAAGAGCTTGAATGCCCATGGAGTTTGATTTTGTTTTTTTTGGTTTACTCAAGATTAATTGGGCTTGGATTCAAGTTTTGGAGAAGTTTTAAATTTAAGCGAACGACTTGAGTTTGATTCTGACGAGAATTTTTGGTGTTAGTACTTTTGAGGTGATCTTGACCAAACCCTATTGGGTAAGTTGTGCTGGTAATCTTGGAATGATTTAGTATTTAAAAAAAAAAAGAATTTGGGCTTAAAGTTAAGATCAATTTTTATCCATGTTCTAGGATCTCATTCAAAAAGTTGTGGAAAGCTAGAAAAGATTTTGTTTCGCTTGAATTAATTTTTGGACTTTTATTTGAGGTAAGTAATCTTACTATACTGGAACTGCCCACGAGTCAGACATTAGATGTATGCTAGCATGATAAATGAATGTTATGGCAGAATGACAACATGATAGACTGATAATATAATATGACCAAAGTATATTCTGGTACGAGATCTGAATTATTTATTTGTGCACATTGACACTTGAATGCTAGTATGAGATGGTATGTGATTCCATATGGTTGTATTTGATCTGATGATGTTGAGGTATGCATGTATGTTGTAGAACCAATGATGTTGAGGTATATGTGTATGTTGTAGAGCCATGATGTTGAGGTTTATATGTATGTCATAAATTCGTACAGTGATGATTATGGTGTTGAGACTGTGCAAATGTCCTTACTGAATAAGTTAGATGCCCACTAGATTTTGTGTTCCTTCGGGATTCACCAGTTTGTTTCTTCAGGATTCACTAGTTTGTATTTCCTTCGGGATTCTCCAGTTTTGTTGTTTCCTTCGAGATTCACCAGTTTATGTCTTCCTTTGGGATTCACCAGTTTGTGCTTCCTTCGGATTCACCAGTTTGTGTTTCCTTCGGGATTCACCAGTTTGTGTCTCCTTCGGGATTCACCAGAGGTAGTGGGCATACTTAACTACAGTAGGATAGAACTCAGTCTCCTTCTTATTTCATGTGCATATGTATCCCATGAGGACTAGAGCAGTTATATGTTTCACCAGAGGTGGGTATCTAAAGTTTCCTTCGGGAATTCACGCAGTTTGTGTCTTCCTTCTTGTAGTTCCTTAGTTTCTCCAGTTTTGTGTTTCCTTCGGGATTCACTAGTTTATTACATTCCGCATCATGAAATTTAGAATTCTTTTCATGTTTCTCTTAACTTTTAGTTTTGATGTTTAAACTTACTTTTAAGAAATCATTTTTTAGATTTATTTATTATCTTTTATGATTTATGGGTACCCTACTATTGTATTTAGTATTTGAATTTAATGAAAGTCTTTTGAACTTACCTTATTTAATTATGCATTTATTTCACCATAACCGAGTGTCGTTTTGAGTTCCATGCATGCATGTATTTAGTAACGGCCTAACTTAAGATCCTAGGGGGTCAGGTCGTTACACTTCTAAAAGATTTTAACAAGTAAAAATTATAAAATCAAGAGGCATCACAACAAATAATACCGAGCTTCAAACCTATTTTTGCAAAGTTTTCTTCATTCAAAGGACTTGGTAAAAATATCCGCTAATTGATTATTAGAGCCTACAAATTCAGAGTAATATTATCATTTTGCACATGCTCTCTAATAAAGTGATGCCTAATATCAATATGCTTAGTCCTAGAATAATGTATAGGATTTTTAGTCAAATTAATAGCACTAGTATTATCAAAAAATATAGGCACATTATCAAACTTTAATCAAAATCACAAAGAGTTTGTTTCATCCAAAGAATTTGAGCACAACAACTAGCAACTGCCAATATATTCTGCCTTCGATAGTGGATAAGGCAACCGAATTTTACTTTTTACTAAACCAAGAAACTAAGGAACTACCAAAGAAATTGAAAGTCCACTAGTACTTCTTACGGTCAAGTAAACTATCTGCAAAATCCACATCTAAATATCCTACCAAAATTAAATTCAACATTTCTAGGATACCTATAGCCTAAATCAATAGTACCAAGCGAATACTTTAAAAATTCTTTTAACGACATCGTAAATGTGATTCCTTAGGACAAGATTGAAATCTAGCACAAAGACATACACTAAACATAATTATCGGTCTCACTAGCGGTTAAATAAAGTAAAGATCCAATCATACCTCTATAAGTTTTTATATCCACACACTTACCTTTTTCATCCTTGTCAAGCTTAATGGATGTGCTCATAGGAGTTTTTGCAATTTTACCTTCATTGAATTTGAACCTTTTGAGCAAATCCTTTGTGTATTTTTCTTGACTTATGAAAATAACCATCCTTGAGTTGTTTGATTTGGAGTCCAAGGAAGAAGCTAAGTTCTCCCATCATACAATCATCTCAAATTCACTATGCATAACTTAGAAAATTCTTCACACAAAAAGATGGATTAGTAGAACCAAAAATAATTATCATCCAACATATATTTGTACTAAAAGTCTATCATTTTCTTTATCTTAATAAAAAGAGTAGCTATCAATTTTACCCATTTTAAATCCATTTCTCAAGCAAAAAATACTAAGTCTATATACAAGGCTCTTGGAGCTGTTTTAAGGCCAAAGAGCCTTTTTCAACTTTTATAGGATTTAAGAAAATCAAAAACTTTCAAACCCCGGAGGTTGTTCTACATAAACTTCTCTCCATGATATAACCATTTAAAAAATGCACTTTTCACATCCATTTTGATACAAAATGAATTCTTATACAGAAGCAAAAGCAAGAACATTCTAAATAGCTCTAATTCTAGCAATTGGGTGCAAAAGTTTCTTTATATCTATTCCTTCCTCATTGACAATAACCTTGAGCTATCCAGGTCTAAACTTTATTTCTTAATGATATTTCCTTTTCTCCATTTTATTTCTAAAGACTCATTAGTTCTAATTATAGAAAGCATGAGAGGGCCTATGGACTAACTCCCAAACTTTGTTCCTTTCAGATTGATTTAATTCTTCTGCATAGCTAAAAATCTAAAATTCATCATTTTCGGCATCTTTAAAACTTTTTGGTTCAATTTGAGAAACAAAAGCAAGGATTATTAAATATATTAAGAGAGGAACGAGTTTTCACACCTTGTTTGGGATCACCAAGAATTAATTTTTTGGGATGGGAAAGAGCATACCTCCACTTTTTAGGCATGGATGAAGAACCAACTTCTGTTCTTTTCGATTAAGCTCACCTCTTGCTTACTTGAAACAATTTCCTTGCCTTGTCACTAACAAGTAAATCTCACAAATTTCCTTCTAAAACATCACTATAAATAGGCTCATTAGAAATAACATTGCAAAATTCATTAAATACTACATGCATAGATTCCTCAATTACTAAAGTTCTTTTATTGAAAACTCTATAAGCTTTACTAGTAGAGGAATAGTCAAGGAAATACCAACATCCATCTTAGAATCAAAATTTCCAAGTTTTCTTTGTTATTCAAAATAAAACATTTGCAACCAAAACTTTGAAATACCCAAATTTGGAATTTTGTTATGCCAAAGTTCATAAGGAGTTTTATCCAAAGAAGGTCTAATTAAACTTTATTTAAAACATAACAAGCGGTTGTTAATGGCTTCCACCCAAAAGTATGTTGGTAAACCATACTCATGCAACATTGATCTAGCAAATTCTTGCAAAGTACGATTTTTCCTTTCAACTACACCATTTTGTTTAGGAGTTCTTGGAGCGGAGAAATTATGAGAAAAAACCATTTTCTTCACAAAAAGTTTCAAAAGTATTGCTATCAAATTCTCCTCCATGATCACTCCTAATTTTAGAAATTAAAAAAAAATCTTTTTCATTTTTAACTCTTTTGCAAACTAGAAAAGCTTTTCAAAGCATCATCATGTTTTATCATCAAAACCAAAGTAAATCTTGAAAAATCATCAACTATCACAAAGAACATAATAGTTCCCTCCAAAACTAGCAATTCTAAAAAGGCCAAATAAGTCCATGTATAATAGTTGAAGGGGTCTAGTTGTAGAGATCACATTTTTAGATTTGAAAAGGACTTAGTTTGCTTACCCATTTGACAAGCATCATAAACTTTGTCTTTTTCAAATTTAAATTTGGGAAGACCTCTAACCAAAGAATTCTTAGAAATATTTGAAATTAAGTACATGCTAGCATGTCCTAGTCTTCTATGCCATAACCAAGAAATCATTATGCAAAGTCGATAAACATTTATCATTAATAGGACAATCATTCAAATCAATAGTATAAACATTTTCATCTCTATTTCCAACAAATATAACTTTCTATCACTAGAATTTTCAATGATGCAATTCTTTTTATCAAACACAACTCTAAAGCCTTTATCACAAAATTGACTAATACTAAGTAAATCATGCTTCAAACATCAACCAAAGTACATTTTCAATTAAAATAGAAGATTCATTACCTATACTACCTTTACCAATTATTTTACCTTTCTTGTTGTCACCAAAAGTTACAAGACCTCCATCCTTTTTGGAGAGAGAGACAAACTTGGATGGGTCTCCCATCATGTGCTCGAGCAACCACTATCCAAGTACCACTTGTTTTCTTAGAGGCTTTCAAACAAACCTACAAACACAAATGTTCAAGTTTGATTCTTTGTACCCACAATTATTTGTGTCCTAGAAGTTAGCATTGACAAACTTGGGAATCCATTTCATTTTTTGCATAGACATTTAGGCATTGGATTTAGACAAGTAACAAGAATAAGTTGTATGCCCAAACTTGCCACATGAAAAACAAACAACATTATGCAAAGATTTATCTCTTACAACAAATTATGCACTCTACTTTTCTTGGAGAAATTACTCCTTGGAGCATTGTGAAACTTTGCCCTTTGAGAAAAAATTTCTTCTTGGAGAAGTAGTATGAGCATATTTCAATTTAAAAACTAGGTCTAACATGGCCTTCAACACCACAATAATGACATATAGGCATAAAGTTAGATTTAACATGCTTAGACACAACCTTAGGCATATTAGCTTAAGCAATATTATGAGATGCTTTAACAAAGATTTTAGAACTTGAAGGAGTAGAACATTTATCATATAGCCTAAATCTCTTTTATCACCAAAAGGCTTGCCTACTTCAATTATCTTGTCTAATTCTTTGAGCACTATTGTCAACTTTTTAATAGATTAATTTAGCCTTATCAAGTTCTTGCAAAGCACTAAATTCCTTTTCTTTGAGTAATTTAATCAAATTATCTTTTTCACAACTATCATGCTCAAGAAATTTAACTTTATCAAGCAAGGCATTTTTCTCATCACAATCAAAAGCATGCTTGTCACAAGAGATATTCATTTCATCAATATGCATGGCATCATGCTCATTCTCTTTTAAGCAAGCAATTTCTTCAAGTAAAAACTTATTTTTACTAGATAAAAAATTGTATTTTCTTTTTAAGCACAACATACTTAGAACTAAATTTTTCTAAATCATTTTGCATATTTTCAAAAGCTTCAAACAATTCATTATAAGAAAGAGGTTCTAGAGTTATCTCATCATTTTGTTCATCCTCTTTGTCACTATGAGTCATGAAGCAAAAAATTGGCCACTTCTTCATTATCACTCCCACTTTCGCTTTCATCGCTATCATCCCAAGTAGCTTTCATTGTTTCTTCTTGGATTTCTTGGATAATTTGAGAAATATGACAATCGGTTCTAATATGACCCGACTTCTTGCATTCATAGCATACTACCTTCATCCTTTTTGCTCTTTCACCTTTTGACTCTTTTTTGGTTGGAGAGATACTTCTTGAATTGCTTATTTCTCTGATGAAAGTTCTTATACTTACGTGAAAGATAGGCAACATCATCTTCATTCAAGGTCATCTTCATCTTGGGAGTCAACTTCTAAAGAGATGGTCTTTAAAGCTATACTCTTTTCTTTCTTTTTCTTCTCATCCTCCATGTTTTTCTTGATTTTTATCTCATGCGTCAACAACGAGCCCATGAGTTCATCAATGGAGAGAGATTTGAGATCCTTTGCCTCTTGAATGACAGTAACTTTAGGCTCCCATTGTTTAGGCAAAGACCAACAATAGCTTCTTTATCTTCTCAAGATTTGCGTACTTTTTTCCCAATCCTTCTAAAGCATTGACAATGCTAGTAAATCTAATAAACATATCGGAAATAGCTTCATTTTCATCAATTTTAAACATTTCATATTGATAACTAACACGTCAATCTTTGTTTCTTTTACTTGACTAGTTTCTTCATGAGTAATTTCTAATTTATTCCCATATCTCATTGGCGGTTTTGCAAATAGACACTCTATTATACTCAACTTCATTCAAAAACACAAAATAAGCAATTAATAGCTTTGGCATTTAAAGAGCATGCTTTCTTTTCATTTATTGACCATCTTTCTTAGGTTTTATAGTGCTAACACCATCAACATCTTTTTTGTGGAATTTTAAAACCTCCCTCAACAATATCCCATAAATCATAATCAATAGAAAGCAAGAAAAATCTCATTCTATTTTTCCAATAACTATAATTAGTACCATTAAAGAAAGAAGGCTTTGTAATAGATTGACTATCGGTAAAAGGAATAAAACCTAAACTTGCCAATAGCTAATAACAATTAATTTTATCAAGAAATAAATATTTCAAGAAGAGCAACCCAGTCTGATACCAATTGTTGGATCAACTCTAGAAGAGGTGAATAGGGTTTAATTAAACTTTTTTTCTAAATTAACCCAATTAAATTAATTAATACACTTTTTAAATAATAAGAAAAATTCAATTTATGCAACAAATAAGATGACAAAAAGTGTGATAATTTGATTTTATCAAATTTTAGCAAAATAAATAAGAAACAAACTAAAACATACAATAAATTGCTTAAATTAATTGAAAAAATAAAAAGAAACCATTAGAGAAGATGAACACCGTAATTTTTATAGTGGTTCGGTCAAACTCGACCTACTCTACTCCCCAAGCGCCTCTTGGGAACTTGAATAAAATCTTTCCGACTCTTTCCACGGATTAGAGCCCAACCGTTACACCACCGCTCCTTTTACGGTTCAAGAGTAAACCCGATTCTTTCCACGGTTTAGGATCCAACCGTTACAAATGTTGGAATTTTTGAAGAACAACAATACAACCCTCACTAGAGTGGATTTACAAGTTTAAGCACTCAACAAATTTATCCTCACAATACAATAACACTCTCTCAAGAATAAGATGAAAGGAAAACAAAATTGGGAGCTAAGAGAGAGCAACAATGGAAACTTTTGAGTTATAGAGGATTATGAAATGTAAAATTTGTTAGTGCAAAATTTGGAGAGGAAGATGGTTTATATAGAGATGGAAAATTTTTAGAAACCACAATTAATTTGGACCATGGATTTTGGAAAAGAAAATCAATGGTGGAGATTTTAAACTAAACTAGTCGTTAGATACAAAAAAAATATAATATTCAATTCATTTTCTTTTGAAATTTATTTTTTTAAAATTAATCAAAAAATAAAAAACATGTCATGTGTCAAAAACTAGCCGTTAGACACAAATATAAAATAATATTAAATTCATTTCTTTTTAAATTCATCATTTTTAAAGTCAATCCAAAAAATAAAAAAACATACCATGTGTAAAAAACTAGCTGTTAGACACAAACATAAAAATAATATAAATTTATCTTCCTTTTAAATTTCTTTTAAATTTCATTTTTTTAATAAAATAATATAAATATAATATTTAAAATAACCAAAAGCCCCACGTGTCACTCTCCCAAAGCTCCACGTGTCGTTGCCGGATTGGTCATTGATGCTGACTCAGTTTGCCACGTTCATCGCCTGGTATTTTTCGATAAAACTCGTTTCGATCAATAACTTCTTCGTTTTAGCTCCGATTTAAGTGATTCAAGAGGTGTTGGAATCGTTATTTCTGAGCTCTATGCTATGGACATATTAAAACACTAAAATTTTTAGTAATTAAAAATTGAGTTTGTTATCATCAAAACATTGATTAATTAATTAATTAAAATTAATTAATTTGAGATTAAGGACCAAAAAGCCAACAACTCCGTCTTGTCAATTTGAACATTTCAAACTGACCTAAACATTGATTCTCAACTTTATCCAAGCTACCAAGGAACCTTATAGACCTATGGCTCGAAGCTTCAATGGTACGTGAATAGCTGACTAAACTTTTGAGCTATGAGATCCACCATCCATTAACTGTCAGACATTCCACTAAAGACGACAGCTGAACTCTTCTTACCACAGATATATTTCTGTGTCCATCGATATAACCAATCATGAGTACGATGACCCTTCACAAATGCTCGTAAGTAACAGTTGGGCCAATTTACCGTTTTGCCCCTGTACTTACATCTCACTCCTTAAGTATCACTTAATCCCTCTAATGAACAATACAACATAGTCCAACTATGTGTGAACACCTCTCGGGACAAGAAAAGATGTGTGGCGCCACATTGTTCAAGCCTTGGAATCAGCCCTTTAGGGAGCTATCTATCTACTTATCCCTGTTTCGGAGAAGGAGTGAATTTCATCATCTTGTGAGCTGAGTTCCCAGCTCCCAAATCAGACAAATCTCCAAAATGGTAAGTTTGAGTCGGTGACTTGGCCACTCGCACCCATGCAAATCCAAGGACCGCCCTCAATGGCAGGAGTTCCCAACTCACTCAAGATTGAGGTCATGTTATCTACGGACAAACTAGAACTTTTAACAATGATCCAACCGTTCAAAATATATCCTATATGCCTTGAACAGACTGGCCAAATTTTAGCACAATCCAACTGTTCAAACTTCGACAATCGACAATTTTGTGGAAGTTTTCGCTGAAAAACCAAACTAATTGTCTTTTTCTTCGATTTTCTATCTCTTTTCACTCTCATTTAATTTCAAATATCTCAATTCTTTCATTTTTTTTCAAAATTTAAAAATATAAATCAGATATGTTATTACAATATCTCCGAAATCTTCAAAGATTTTATCAAATTAATAAATCAATTAACTTATCAAATTATCTTAATTTAGGCTCCACAAACCAAAATTAAATGGCATAAAATCCATCAATTTGATACAAATTAAATTCTTCCAAATATTTAAATCAATTTAAAATCACATAAAATTAATTCCTCGATTGTTTTAAATTGGCTAAAAACTCTAAAAACTAAAGAAAATTAAAACCCAACAATTTAAGATAATTAACCCTAAATTATCTAAAACTCGAGATGTTATATAACATGGTAGAAAAAGAAAAAAGTCTTCTTTCCTTTTACCGGTGTATCTTGTTTTAACTTTAAATATTTCATTTTGTACTCTAATCGATAACTCTGAATATTTGATTAACTCGAGATGTTTTTAACTGTGGTGGGATTTCCTAAAATCATGGGACCTCTCTTTTTTTTCTTTTTATTTATTTTCATGGATTTCCTTTATGGGAGGCGTGGACAAAATTAGAAAATTATGTCTGTAAATGGACCATATACATCATATTTTTGTCATGGATATATTTTTACTGTTCATCTGCATCTATAAAAATTAAATCTATACAAAGTCTATAAGAAAATCCATGTTTGATGAATCTTTACGTTCATGGATATAATAGGTAAAATTAGAATAATATTGTGGTTTTAAAAAGTATTTAGAAAAATATTGTTTGTTTCAAAACAATTTAGAAAAATATAATATTTTTTTTAATTTAGTAGGTCGAGTTTTTAAAACTCGACAAAGGAGGACGAGTCTTCAAAACTCGACAAGGCTAAGTCAAGTTTTAAAGACTCAACTTCCATTCCTATTTATTTTTTTATTTTAATATTCCACCTCCCTTTTTTATTTTATTATTTATTATATTCTACCTCACTCACTTTGTTATTATTTTTTATCACCATCTTCTTAACTTAACTTTAAGAAATATCATAGAAAATAATATCTCATTCACGTTTCCATAATTTAAAAATAATAAAGTGTGAATTAAAATTTTCATATTAATACAACTATTATCTCATTTATATAAAAATAATTAAAAAAAAATAATATATTTTACAAGGCGGAAGTTGTCGATTTCGAGCTGGTTGTCATCGTCGACTTTGAACTTGAGGTTGCTCTGATTCCTCTTGTTGTTGCTTCAGTACCTCTGCAGGCGATTCATAATATAAATATTCATTATGCTCTTCACGACCATGACTATGTCCATGCATGTATGAAGATGATGGACTAGCCTCTGAATCATAATATCCTGAACCAAATGTTGGCATCATCATTAGACTAACATAATTAGTTTGGCTCTATGTCTGCATCATAGGGGGCAATTCTTCCACATTATGGTCAACCTCATCGAACTCATCTTCTTCTTCTCGAGGTTCTCTACGTCTAGAAGCTGGTGGAGGAACAAAATGTATATCGTACTACTCAGTGTAAACTAGGTGTCATGAATTCTATCTACCCAAAACAAACTAAATTTATTTGTACTCTAACTACAACTAGAACCAACACGTAGTAATAGTGGAAGTAAGAGGTCAATCCTAAGAGAACTGCAAATAATTGGCCTAGAAATTGACTATTTGAATTCCAAAATGCAGAAGCAATAAAATTGGGAGGGGGGGAGGGGGGCGTGGGGAAGGATGTGTAGCAAGAATGGTATAACAAACTCTTTTTTTTAGTAAAGAATTGATAGAGAGAAATTTCCGGAATACATGCTAGAAAAATCAACATCTCATAATCCAATAGGGAAAGTCCCTAAAGACCCATATAGCCAATTAACATGAATCATACCAATTAGCCCTAATCTAAGTCAAAAACACTTCCATATAGTATTTATCATGTCTTTTTCTTAGATTTCTTAAAGAAATAGGATTATTGTGATTATGACATTCAAGAAATACATTAGAGTAAATTTCAAGAACGATTGTATACATGTTCTAAATTAAGAAATTTAAGAGTTAAATTCAGAAAAAGTCCTAATTAACACAAGAAAACTTAATTTTTGTAACATATCTCTCTATTATGCAATAGTGCCAAGGGAGATTTACATACGAAAAATCAATAGAATCAAGGCGTCAATTATCATCCATCAATTTCTATTCAAATTCAGTCCAAGAACATTCAAAGATACAAAAAATTCAAAAAATTATACAAAAAAGCTCAAGAATTAAAACACAGACTAAAGATTTCTCGAGAAAATTACTTATCTAGCCATAAATTGGAGAACTCTTGAAGAAATCCATTGAAGTTGGCATTAAAATGAATAAAGATTGAACAAAAATTGGCAGAATCTCTCAGGAAATTACAAGAAAAAGTTATTTGGTTCGTGGAATTTGTCTAAAACATGAATTCTCTCACTGTCGAAATCTGGAAAATTTCAGGTTTTGTATTGCAGAGGGTCATAGCATCGCGACCTGGCACACTTTTTTTTTTTCCGTCATTCTTCGGAGTGTCGTGATGCTGCCCTGTTTTGCAGCTAACTTTTAATGTCAAACAAACAATGACAGAAAGCAACAATCTGCTTTTAATGACGCATAAAAGATGTCAACTGGAAAAAAATCTACACATCTCCATATTTTCTTCCTTCTTTTCTCCACTTCCTTTGATCTCATTTGGTTAATTTGACTCCATTATGCTTTAAAATCCTCAAAATAGCTTCAAGAGTGTCGAGATTGTCTTTTACCTATAAAATATACATTTTAAGTAAACAAATATGATAGAATTGAGGGTTTTAACATAGAAAAGATAGTCTTTTACAAGACCTATCACGTACATATAATGTATCTCCTCCATAAAGCTCTGGTTGGTTGTCGTTTAGATGATCGTTTAAGGCTTGTGTTGTATGTTGGACACTACACGATCGCGTGCCTCATGCTTCATCGCATAGTAAAGGTACACGATCATTTAACTCATGAAGCATTGATAAACGATTGATGGTAAAGTGTTACTCTTTCGTGTAAGCGATCTCATCCGAGAGATCGTACATAGAGGAGATGTGCTCGTCTAAAGATAGCCTCTAAAGACAACCTTGCTGATCCATTCACCAAGTTCTTCTCGGCTAAAGTTTTCAAGCGCCACCTAGTTGGACTAGGACTTCGAGTAGTGTAATCTAGGGCAAGAGGGAGAATGTCTATGGTATTATATATGCCCTAGTTTATTGTATTTTTCCCATTATGTATCTCAACATTATATTGTATATATTTATTCTCGCTGGAGTTTTAGTCCAAGTGGGAGATTGTTGGGAATGTCCTAGAACTCGCAATTCGTGTTAAACATTCTATTTTATCAATAACAATGACTTGTTGATTTTGCATCTTATTATGAAAATCCAATAAACGCATCCTTGACTATAGTCTGAATGATGTAACTTTATGTAATGACATAAATATGATCAAGTTAACAGTATATAGCCTAAATGGTATAATAAGTATATGGATGAAATTGGGTATCTCATCTTGGTAACACTATTGGATGTGGTCCACTCTGTAGTTGTTACAAGAAGTTATAAGGTGCTACAAACAATGTGATCCACAAATCATTCATGTTGAGACATGAGTGTGGGGGCATCCTATGCAATGAGTTTGCATATAGACTGGAACACGAAAACAGTCACTTTTCTTTAACGACCGTTTACTGTTAAAACTGACTATTTCATTTATTATATGTAACCTAGGTTAACTCGATCTTAATCCTGAGCTAGCTTTGAACTCTTGTTTGTTCAAGATTATCCTTTGATCTACAAACAGTGAGAGTAGTCCAACAGCATTGCTCAATAAGCTTACCATTTTGGGGATAAGACTGGATGAATAGCTGGGGACATAACCTTGCAAGATGGAATTCACTCCTACCCTATTTAGGGTTAGCAGATAGGTTGTTCTCTTAAGTACTAACTCTAGGTCTTGAACAATTGGGGCCCCACCATCTCATGATAGAGAAAGGATTTGATTCATAGAGATTATGAATTAGAATTGTTCATTAGAGGATCAGTAGGTACTTAAGGAACAAGATGTATTCACAGGGGTAAAATGGTATTTTTGACCTAGCTGTGATTACGAAAAACCTGTGAAGGATCGACTTACTGATTATAGTTACTAAGTGGATATAATATATCTACAATGAGGGGATTTCAACTATGGGCTATAGTGGAGTGTCCCATTAGTTAACGAATGGGGGCTAGATCAGACTAATGACTTTAGTCGATTCATCTCGAATCGTGGAGCCCATGTTCTGTAGGTCCGCGAGGTCTCCCTACTAGCTCGTAAATGGATAAGCTTTAAGGCAACTTGAGAAATTAATTTGAAACGTTCAAATTAAACGGAACAAGAGAATATATATTTAAATATGATTTAAATATATGAAGATGATAATTGTGCAAAAATTAATTTAATATTTGATATTAAATTAATTAATATTTTAAATTAATTTATGAAATTAATTTAAGAAAATAATTTTTCAATTAAAATGGTTTTGAAATCATTTTATGTTTTAAAAAGAAAATTGAAAATCATTTTTGCAAGGTGCACAAAATGGAGAATGAATTTTTTCCATTACCTTCATCTTCATGCTCACACAAAGGCCATTATCTTTCCTTCATTAATTCTACAAGCATGAGCTACAAGCCACATACTTCACCTCTTTGCACGTTCATCTGCAATATATGAAGAAGATTGGAGTCATTTGAGAAGAATTAGTGCATAATTTTTTAGAGAAAAATTACTATGAGAAGAAATTGTTCTTCTTGTCTGGTTGATGTGGGTTCTTCATTATTCTTCACCTTTTCAAATTGTTCTTGAGTCTCACAACTCTGCCTAAAGCTCTAAGAGGATATAGGGAAGGCTTTAAGGTGGTTCATGATGATTTCTAGTGAAAAACTACTGTTGTACACTCGATTTCTTGGAGAGTTCATCAAAGGTATGATCTTAAAACCCTTTTTTTTAGAAAATCATGCTTTAAATTCTGCCAAAATTAGTGAATTTGAATGCTTATAGATCTTTGATACTTCTGCTGCATGTTATTTAACTCTTTTAATTCGTATCAGAGCATCTTTTAAGCATTCAATTCAGTCTAATTTTGGTGTGGTGGGTGTTTTTCATGAGATATATGAAACTGATGCTCTATTATGGTCTTTTGAGTTTTGGCACCTTAATTCTCTTTAATTTCTCAATTAAATTTGTAATTGGACCTTGTTTGATGAGAATTTATGTGTTAGCAAGAGTCTGTACTTTATTTGGAGTCATTAGAGTTGAAATTAAGATGTAATTGAAGAAACAAGTCAATGAGGCCTAGTTGTTGTTCCAGTTTTTTCAGCTTCTGCTCAAATTTGTTGTTGAGGTTCAGTTGCTAAGCTATCGTTTAGCTCCAGACATTACACAATGAGAAGAAAAGCTAGACGATCGTTTACCAATAGGCGTTGGTCATTGTGATGTTAAACGCTAACCGATCGTGTGCCTGTGGGAGCTAAGCGATTCGTGAATCTACTATACGATAGCACTACGCGATCGTTTAGCTTTTTCGTGGAAACTAAACGATGGAGATGGAATCGAAGGAAACACAAAAATGCATTTAACACATCATGTATTAATTCCTTAATCACAAAATGTAATACAATACAATATAAGAAAAGAAGAGAAACTGAAATGACCGGCTGGAAGCAATAACTTACTTCCAGCGGATGTGCGTCAAGGCTGCCAGTGGTGCCATGGATGGGCGATGGAGTTGACTCTCCCGAGATCTAGCTCCAATCGAAGGCTCTAGTCATCACTCAGAATGGAAGAAGGGGATGAAGAACTCTCAAGCTTTCTTCTCACGCATTAGTCTGAACCGTAGGGATAAACCCTAGATCTGCCCTAAGGCGAACCTCAGGCAAAAACTCCTGGATAAATTGGAATTCTGCTCATCGGCTTCTTTATATAGAGCTTGGATCGTCGACAGCATTAATGGACTTCTCTGATTCTGAAATTCGCGGCGCATTTAGTCCTTTCTGAATCTCTGCTGCTAACGGTGTGGTAGGTGAAATGTCAACATCATCTTTTGATTCTCCCAAGGTAGATGCATTGATGTGTTCATTCCACCAACCTTGCGTTGATCCCTTTATCATGCGTTATCGTGTAGCCGCCATCATGCAGTGACCGCATTCGCTTAATACCGTAACTTCTACACGATGACTGCAATCGCTTAACGAGTGCAACTCCCATGTGATGGAGGCATGTGGTTGATTACCACAACGCCCATGCGTTGATCGAACGTGTTCGCCTTTGCGATGGAGAGGTTCTCCGTATGCGGTCGTCTATGCGGTAGTCCAATTTCCGCGTTTGCCTCTACTCCTGCGTTAGCTACAAAAATAGACAATTGAACGCATAATAACTCATAATAATGTGTTAGCTGAGATTCTTAATGCTGAGCGCC
This sequence comes from Benincasa hispida, assembly GCF_009727055.1. Taxonomy (NCBI): domain Eukaryota; kingdom Viridiplantae; phylum Streptophyta; class Magnoliopsida; order Cucurbitales; family Cucurbitaceae; genus Benincasa; species Benincasa hispida. Next base: position 38,801,778 of record NC_052351.1, on the reverse strand, counting down.
GCAAGCTCATTTTCTCATGAATTCCTTTCATAATTGTCGCATATTCTACTTAACAGACCTCATAATTCTAAATAAAAGGCCTAAAATGACATGCATTTCTGCATGTCATCACACCCCCAAACTTATAATCATGCTTGTCCTCAAGCATGTGTTATACTCAAGAAATTCTAACTCACCTTTCGGCTTTCCTTTGCGACGGCCAGCTTCTCAGAATATAATTTACACATACCTCTAACCATCGCCGCAATGCTTTCCTCCACTTTGGCTACTTCTTCAAAAATATCTTTTCTAAGTTTAGATCCGGCAAGCCTTTTCTAAAAAACTTTTTACTTATTCGCCGCAACTTTGCGTTTAGCTTTTGAGAATGCGTTTGTTCAAATTATTTCAAAAATTTGCGATTTCTTATTCAAATATGGCGTTGAACCTGGTTACGCTCTTCGTTTTGGCTTACCCCCACGTGTGTCATGCGAGCATCCAAGTTCAGTTACGTTCCATATTCAACTCAACTCTTGTCTTGCTTGATTTGGCTTGCACCGGACAGAGGAGTTGCGCTTAAGCGTTATCTAGCGACTTACCTTCGTTTGTGCTTGCCCCACGTGTGTCATCGCGGAATCCAACTACGAGTAAGTGCCTTTCACTACTTAAATCTTATCAACATGGGTTTCCCCATTGCGTTGCTAGTGGATTTATTATTCTCAAAAACTCGCTTCACTTTTTTTTTTTTTTTTTTTCAAATGAATCCACTAATTGTAATGAATGTAATTCTCTGAGACTGCTGCCACCCCCAAACTTAGAGGTTGGCAGCGTTCTCACCAATAGGAATGCAATAATCAATGTTTGAGCAAAGGTTTGCACACAATAAAACTTAAGACTTTCAAAATTTGAAGAGGCTATTAAAAGTAAGGAGGGCCTTGCAATGATTAATTAGAAGATACAGTGAATTATACGTACCATCATAGAAACACCGCAAAGCAACGCAATCAGAAAAGAAAGAGTTTCAAAAGGATAAAGCATACAAGATAACAAGAAGAGAACCTTAGGCAGAATAACGCATGCGATCATGCATTGGAATCCACGCGATCGAAGCCATATGTTAAAGGATGAAAGGAATTCTTTCATTGTACTGTGCACCGAGGAGACTTATTGTTGCACCTATAAAGTGCAAACGCACCACAACCAAGGAAGTAGCCATATATCCAAAATAACAATAAAATAAAAAACACCTAACCTAAGGAAGCAAGGTAAAGATAGAGTAGAAGATGTCCCTGGAAAAGTAGGAGTGTTGTCACTGCAAGGAGTCTTCCATGCAAAAGATGGCTCTCAACTGCTTGGGTCAAGTTGCCTTGACTGTTGGAACTTCCGGCAATTGTTGGGCGCATGTTGGCCACCATGTGCTTAGAATTACCTTCAGTTCTTGCGACTAATTACCCTCCTATCTTGGGGTCAATACTGGCTTTCAGCGCATCACCTACACTTCAATATTGGTTGCAGCTTGGCTGCACAAGCTGCAATACTCCCAAGATAAAAAGGTTGCTTGCAGAGACACAAAACTCAACAAACAATTAGCTGCCAAGTCCCTGGCAACGGCACCAAAAACTTGATGACTGAAAATTAGATGTCAATTACACGACAACTAAAATCCCTTGGACACAATATGTGATGCATGTTCTTAAAGTATGCATTGTTTATCATGCGTCGTGGTCATGCGCTAGAGTGACTTATGCATTAACAAATGTATACAATGACTATGCATCCTGTCACAACTTTTCTTATGCTCACGCCAAGTATAACGCAAACGCAAGTTTCTCGGGTGATCCGAGGTCGAACTCAGGGATTTGTACCTAGATATATGTGGTAATGTGTATGCGGGGGTTGAATAAAGAATGGATGGGAGGTTTCTGTGCTAACCCTACTCCTACTCCTAAGTAACAAACAACGCAATGTGAATAGGAAAGAGAGGTAGAGACACGACAACTCTTGACATGAAACAAATGAATGGGAAAATAGATAAAATGCAGAGATGTCTTCATTACAACTCTTAAGAGTGACCGCTAGGGCAACCTTAGTCAATGCAAGCTATGCGATCATGCTATACACACTAAAAGCCTAAATCTAGGACGTATGCGGTGTATATGCATAAATGTCGAGATGACCGCATACAGCCACCATATCCTACTTCCTGGACACAGCCATTGTCCTCTCCGTAGGGTGCATACGCTATGTAATAACAAACGGAGCTTATTCCTAAGTCCCCATTCTTGCTTATGCAAACCTAATCTAGCCCTCTCGAGCATCGATTCTAACCTAGCTCTCTCGAGTCTTAGGTTCTTTCTTTAGACTCTCTCCCGAGCAGCTCTAAAGGTGTGATGGGCGCATACATAAGACAAGGTAACCACACAAACTTGGTTGATGCAAGATTATTCCTATGTCTAGTAAACAATAACTTACATTGCTTAACGCGACCAACCACTTACCCTCCCGGGCAGTTAGTTGTTGCTGACTTTACTCATAGACAAGCGCCGCCTATAGACAGGCGTTGCTACAGCTTCACACTAAGCAAATAAGGTTTTCTCACACACTCACGCAACGCACACCTCTCGGTGGTTTGCTACATGCTTCATATCTCTAATCTACATGACTAAGTATGCGATACTCTAGCAATCTCACTAAGTGATGCAATGAAAGTTAAGGATGCTAAGTAAAGAAAGATGGAGATGGAATCCAAGGAAACACAGAAATGCATTGAACACATCATATATTAATTCCTTAATCACAAAATGTAATACAATACAATATAAGAAAAGAAGAGAAACTAAAATGACCGACTAAAAGCAATGACTTGCTTCCAGCAGATGTGCGTCAAAGCTGCTGGTGGTGACATGGATGGGCGGTAGAGCTGACTCTCCTGAGATCTAGCTCCGATCGAAGGCTCCGGTCGTCACTCGGAATGAAAGAAGGGGATGAAGAACTCTCAAGCTTTCTTTTCAACGCGTTAGTCTAGATCGCAAGGATAAACCCTAGATCCACCCTAAGGCGAACCTCAAGCGAAAACTTCTGGATAAATTGGAATTCTACTCATCGGCTTCTTTATATAGAGCTTGGATCACCGACAGCATTAATGAACTGCTCTGATTCTGACATTTGCGGCACGTTTAGTTCTTTCTAAATCTCTGCTGCTAACGGTGTGGTAGGTAAAATGTCAACATCATCTTTTGATTCTCCCAAGGTAGATGCGTTGATGCGTTCATTCCACCAATCTTGTGTTGATCCCTTTATCATGCGTTATCGTGTAGCCACCATCATGCAGTGATAGAATTCGCTTAATACCGTAATTTCTATACGATGACCGCAATCGCTTAACGAGCGCAACTCCCATGCGATGGACGCATGCGGCTGATTACCACAATGCCCATGCATTGATCAAACGTGTTCGCCTTTGCGATAGAGAGGTTCTCCACATGCGTTCGTCTATGTAGTAGTCTGGTTTTTGCGTTTGCGTCCACTTCTGCATTAGCTACAAAAATATACAATTGAATGCATAATAACGCATAATAATGCATAATAGTGGGTTAACTGAGATTCTTAATGCTGAGTGCTACAAGCTCATTTTCTCATGAATTCCTCTCATAATTGCCACATATTCTGCTTAACAGACCTCATAATTCTAAATAAAAGGCCTAAGATGACATGCATTTCTGCATGTCATCATCCATCAACAAGAGTTGTTGATGAAAGTGAGACTTCACATCCTTCTCAAGAGTTGAGAATGCCTCGTCATAGTGGGAGGGTTGTGCAACAGCCTGACCGGTATATGGGTTTAACTGAAACTCAAGTCATCATACCAGATAATGGTTTAGAGGATCCATCTTCTTTTAACCAGGCAATGAATGATGTGGATAAAGACCAATAAATAAAGCCATGGACCTTGAAATGAAATCTATGTATTTCAATTCTGTCTGGAATCTTGTAGATCAACTTGAAGGGGTAAAACCCATCGGTTGGAAATGGATCTACAAGAGAAAATGAGATCAAGCTGGTAAGTTACAGACCTATAAAGCTAGACTTGTGGCAAAAGGGTTTACCCAAAGAGAGGGGGTAGATTTTGAAGAAACCTTCTCCCCAGTTGCCATGATAAAGTCTATTAGAATACTCTTGTCCATAGCCACATTTTATGATTATGAAATATGGCAATGGATGTCAAGAAAGCTTTTATGAATGGCTATCTTGAAGAGAATATCTATATGTCTCAACCAGGAGGGTTCATATAGTAGGGTCAAAAGCAAAAATTTTGCAAACTTAATCGATCCATTTATGGATTAAAACAAGCTTCTAGATCCTGGAATATGAGATTTGACGCTGCGATCAAATCTTATGGCTTTAAACAAAATGTTGACAAACCTTGTGTATACAAGAAAATCGTTAACAAAATTGTCGCTTTTCTGGTGTTGTATGTGAAGGACTCATATCGAAAGTTCCATAAGCGCATTCGGATCGCTCCGATCTCACGGTGACTGAAATATAACAATATAAATTCATCACATACAGTTATGTAAATAAATCTAATTATCGGCATGCTTAGAACAAACAAAAACATAAGGGATAGATTTCCATACCAGTTGAAGACTATCATCATACTCTGGAACTCCAACGCAGTGGAAACCCTCCAAGAGATCTACCAACACCCGACGAGAACGTCGACTGTAACAACACGATCAACATGAACACGGACATCACAACGGGGACGACACCACCACTAATGAGCCCTGGGTGTTCTCGGAGTGAAAACCCAAAGGGTGGGCTTTGGTGAATTTGGTAGAGGATGGAGGACAAACGAGTCATGTAGGCGATAAGCAAGTGGGAGAGAAAACAGTGCTATCGTATAGCAGAAGTGCTTATCGCATAGAGAAGCTACACGATCATTTAGGATTTACTGAACGATTGTTTAGAAAAACGTATACGATCGTTTAGTTAAATCGGCACACTATACGATCGTTTAGAGAAGCTATCCAATCGTGTAGGTGAGAATGTGTTATCGTTTAGCGCGAGGTGAACGATCATTTAGGCAGAGAAGATCTATCATATAGTCTCTCGAGCGATCGTTTTACAAATCACCAGCGCGCTTTCGAATTCTCTTGGGCGATCTGACCGGCGATCCAATGAACGATTCAAAAATGAAAACCTTTTTTCATTTTAACCCATCGATTACCATAACCAATGCTGCCCACTAACCCATGTCCGAACGTGGAAAAAGGATTAATTATCATGTAATTAATCAATTAATTAATTAATTAATATAATCATATTATATTTATATTCTATAGTTTGATATCACATATCTACTATAGTATTTTCTCCTCTACTTGACATAAATCAAATTTATATGTTATTTCCTCTATAAAACTGTATCTCATACATTTGCCAATTATATCATATATAATTAACCAGTCCAATTATATCAAATATAATTGAACTTCCTCTTGTCAATTTGAACATTTCAAATTAACCCAAATACTGATTCTTGACTTTATCCAAGCTACCCAGGGACCTAATGGACCTATGGTTCGAAACTCCAACGGTACGTGAATAGCTGACTAAACTCTTTAGCCATGAGATCCACCATCCGTTAACTGTCAAGCATTCCACTAAAGACCAACAGTTGAACTCTTTTTACTACAGATATATTTATGTGTCCATCGAATAAAACCAATCATGAGTACGATGACCCTTCACAGATGCTCGTAAGTACAACTTGACCAATTTACCGTAATGCCCCTGTAGTTACATCTCACTCCTTAAGTACAATTGATTCCTCTAATGAATAATACAGCATAGTCCAACTATGTGTGAACACCTCTCGGGCCAGGAGAAGGTGTGTGGGGCCACATCGTTCAAGCCCCGGAATCAGCCTTTAAGGGAGCCATCTATCTACTTACCCCTACCTCGGGGAAGGAGTGAATTTCATCTTGTGTAGCTGAGTTCCCAGCTCCCAAATCAGACGAATCCCCAAAATGGTAGGTTTGAATTGGCGACTTGGCCATTCGCACCCATACAAATCAAAGAACTGCTTTCAATGGCAGGAGTTCCCAACTCACTCAGGATTGAGGTAATGTTACCTATGGTCATCCTAGTGAAGTGAAGTCTCTGTCATGAACGGTGTTATATAACAAGATGTTAACACTTCGTGGTCAGGTTTTATACAAACTCTTTGTATAGGACGCTCTCGCTCGCATGTCCCCAACACGAATGATCTGGATCAGACCATCTGTCACAAGTCACAACACTTGTGACCATTCCACAAAGCGAGCCGCATCTGTAGCATTACCAGGATAAGGTTTTCCTCCTATATCCATAAATTACAGACCATTTTGGTTATCACTCAAGACATGATCTACTTGTATGTCACCACATACATACTTGAGTCACATCTAGATAACCAGGAATTTTATGTTTATTGGTTTGTGGTAAAGCAAATAAAACAAGTAAATGAGCGAAATACAAGATGTGAAGTAAATATCATATATTAACAACACAAGTGTTCGTACATACTATTTACAAACTATAGGACACGAGACTTTAGGGTATCAACCTTAACAGTATGTTGATGATTTTCTACTCATTGGAAATGAGGTAGAATATCTAGCTGACGTTAAGAGATGGCTGGCTTCACAATTCCAAATGAAAGTTTTGGGAGAAGCACAGTATTTTCTTGGAATCCAAATAGTTCGGAATCACAAGAACAGAACATTAGCATTATCTCAAGCATCTTATATAGATAAGATGTTGTCTAGGTATAAAATGCAAAATTCCAAGAAAGGATTTTTACCTTTCATGCATGGAATTCACCTGTCTAAGGAACAGAGTCCTAGGACACCTCAAGAGGTTGAGAAGATGAATTGAATTCTATATGCCTCAGTAGTAGAGAGTTTAATGTATGCAATGTTGTGTACTCGTCCCGATATATGCTATACCGTAGGAATTGTCAGCAGATTTCAATCCAATCCTAGTCATGATCATTGGACTACTGTTAAAAACATTCTCAAGTATCTTCGGAGAACAAGAGATTATATGCTCGTGTATGGTGCTAAGGATTTGATCCTTACTAGACATACTGATTCTGACTTTCAGACCGATATTGATTCGAGGAAATCAACTTCGGGGTCAGTATTCACTTTAAACGGAGGAGCAATTATGTGGAGAATCATTAAGCAAAGTTGTATTGCTGACTCCATAATGGAAGCTGAGTTTGTAGCTACAAGTGAAGTAGTAAAAGAAGCAGTATGGCTCATAAAGTTCCTGACAGATCTGGAAATAGTTCCAAATATGCACCTGCTTGTCACTCTCTATTGTGACAACAGTGGAGCAGTTGCAAATTCAAAGGAACCACGAAGCCATAAACGAGTAAAGAAAATCGAGTGAAAATACCATATCATCAGGGAGATTGTACACAGAGGAGACGTAATCGTCATCCAGAGTGCTTCCCAAGATAACTTCGCTGATCCATTTACGAAGACCGTCTTGGCTAAAGTATTCGAGGGTCACCTAGTAGGACTAGATCTACGAGTTTTGTATCACTAGGGCAAGTGGGAGAATTTATGGGTATTGTAATGCCTTAGTTTATTATATTTGTACATTTTATTCTCTCCATGTAAAATCAACATTGTATATATTTGTATATATTGATCCACTAGAGTTTTAGTCCAAGTGGGAGTATTGTTAGGTTTTATGTCCTAAAACTCGCAGTTTGTAAAATGGTAAATATTTTCTATAATCAATAAATTTATAATTGATTTCATGAATTGTATGAAAGTCTAAATCCAATAAACTAAGACCCATGACTATTGCATGAGTACTTAAATTTTATATGGAGATATAAGAGTGGTTCAGGTTCGAGTAAATAGTCAAAATGATCTATGGTACATGAATAAGGTTGGGTACCTTTTTCTGGTAACACCATTGGATGCGGCCTACTCTGTAGTTGTTACAAAGAGTTGTAAAGTGCTACATACAATGTGATCCTAATTTGTACATGTTATAACATGAGGAATAGGGATGCCCTATGCAATGAGTTTGCATAAGATCGGACCAAAAAATAAGTCACTTCTACTTTATAACGTTGTTTACTGTATAAGACTGACTATTTCACCTAGATGACCTAGGTAACTCAATCTTAATCCTGAGCTAACTATGAACTCCTGTTTATTCGAGATTGCCCTTAGATTTGTATAGGTGAGGGTGGCTCAACAGCACCGACTCAATAAGACTCCCATTTCAGGGGTAAGATTGAATAGATAGCTGGGGACATGGGGTGCAAGATGGAGTATACGCCTAACCGATTTAGGGATAGGAGAAAGGTGGTTCTCTCAAGTATTGAATCCAGGTCTTGACAAGGGGCCCTACCCTCTCACTAGGCTAAGAGAGTTTGGTTTAGTGATTGGATCACAAACCAGTTGTTCATTAGAGGATCAGTAGGAACTTGAGGAATAAGACATAATCTCAGGGGGTAAAATAGATATTTGACCCAGCCGTTATTATGAACAACCTGTGAAGGGTCGACTTGATGATTATGGTTAAATCATGTGGGCATAATATATCTACAGTGAGGGAAGTGTAACTATGGGCTTTAGTGGAGTGACTCATTAGTTAATGAATGGGGATTAATCTGGTCTAATGAGTTTAGCCAATTAATCTCGGATCGTTAGAGCCCATGATCTGTAGATCCACAAGGTCCCCCCTACTAGCTTGTAACGGACTATCTCTAGAATAGCGTGATAAGTTAATTTGAAACGTTCAAATTAGAATTAAGGAAATTAGTAATTATATGAGATATAATTAAATGTTTAATTTGAGAATTAAACATAATAGGAGAATTTATATATTTAAATATGATTTAAATATATAAAGATAGATGTATGTAAAAATTAATTTAATATTTGATATTAAATTAATTAAGTTTTATTTAAAAAATTAATTAAATTTTTTAGTTTTTAAATCAAAATAGATTTTAAGAAATCAAGTTTTGATTTTTGATAAAATTGGAAAATTGAAAAACAAAAACACAATATGGAAAAGTCATGTTTTCCATTATCCATCTTTACACTTGCTCACACAAAATAGCATTCACTTTGCCTTGTCTTACTCCAAGCATGAGCTGCAACTCATGCAACTCTCTCCCTTGCATGTTGATCTGTAATATAATAAAGAGTTTGGAGCGAATTTAGGGCATGCAATCAAAAGAGAATTTTAGAGAAAATTTGGGTTGAAGAAAAGGTTCTTCAACAAGATTTCTGTTGTGAGCTTTTCTCCTTCATCCCTTGATTCAAGCTTATTTTGAGTCCCACAACTCAATCTAAAGCACCAAGAGAATAGTGGGGAAGATCTTGGAGGGGTCTACAACAAGATTTGGAGAAGATTGCAGCTGGAAATCGTGCTTTGAAGAAGTTCTACAAGAGGTATGTCTTGAAACTCACTTGTTTTCTGCAAGAGCATGCTTTATAGTTTGCCAAAATTAGTGAATTAGAATGCTTAAATGATCCTTATGCTTCCGCTATTGCTGATACATTCCTACAATTGGTATATCAGTCCTCACCCACCACCAAGCACAACTACTCCACTTCCTCATCTTCCTCTTCCTACACATCCTATGATTACTCGTGGGAAAGCGGCCATTTTCGGATCCTACTCACTCAGCCCTCAAAAGATTGGTCTACCACAGAACCTCCCCGTGTCACAGATGCACTCAAAACACCATAGTGGAAAAATGCAATGGATGAGGAGTATTCTGCCTAAGTGAAAAATGATACATGGAGTCTTATGCCCTTTTCACCTTCCCTAAATATTATTGGCGCCAAATGGGTGTTCAAAATCAAACGACATCTCAATGGTACAATCCAACGTTATAAAGCACGGTTAATTGCAAAAGGCTTTCACCAAACTCTGAGTGTTAACTTCTTTGAAACGTTCAGCCCCGTGGTTAAGGCTTCAACTGTCCGAGTAGTCATTACCCTTGCTATAGCTAATGGCTGAAAGTTGAGGCAACTTGACTTCAATAATGCCTTTCTCAATGGCAAGCTCGAAGAAGATGTATACATGAGCCAACCACCTGGATATATCGATCTTCATCATCCTCACCATGTGTGTAAGCTGAATAAAGCTATATATGGGCTGAAACAAGCCCCAAGAGCTTGGAATAACACTCTCAAAGAAAAGTAACTGTCATGGGGATTTCGCAATGCAAGGTCAGATACTTCCTTATTCTTTTTTAGAAATGGTTCAACCCTTGTGTTGTTGTTAGTGTATGTTGATAATGTAATTTTGACTGGCAATGATGCTTCCATGCTACAAAAGTTAGTTAAAATGTTGGATAGTCAATTTGCCTTGAAGGATCTAGGACCTCTTCATTATTTCCTCGATGTACAGATTCATTATCTAGATGGTGGGGTCCTACTTAGCCAAGAGAAGTATGTAGATGATCTGCTTACTAAATTGGATATGTCTGATATGAAGCATGCTCCCTCACCTAATATAATGAATCGCCAGCTATCCATTACCAGTGGCACACCCCTTGCAGACTCGTTTCTTTATAGAAGTATCATTGGTGCACTCCAATATCTTACAAACACTAGGCCGGACATAACATTTATTGTCAACAAGCTCAGTCAGTTTCTAAAATGGCCCACTGATACTCATTGGTCTACTGTCAAACGCCTCCTACAGTATATCAGTGGCACCAAACATTTTGGCCTATACATTCAGTCCAATTCAGATCTGTCCATCTTAGCATTCTTTGATGCTGACTAGGCTGCCAACGTCGATGACGGGAAGTCAGTAGCAGCTTATTGCATTTTTCTTGGGAGCACTCTTGTGTCTTGGTCCTCCAAAAAGCAGTCAGTAGTAGCCCAATCAAGTACCAAGTCTGAATATAGAGTCCTTGCTCATGCCTCAGCTGAGATAATTTGGCTTCAACAGCTCCTTGGAGAAATCGGTATTGCGCAACATGCTAAACCCGTCTTATGGTGTGACAATTTAAGTGTCGGTGCTTTAGCCGTTAACCTGGTTTTTCATACTAGGACGAAACATATTGAGATAGATATTCATTTTGTACGAGATCAAGTCCTCAAAGGACTCTTGGATGTTCGATATGTCCCTTCAGTTGATCGAGTAGCTAACTATCTTACAAAAACTCTCACACATACTCAGTTTTTTACTCTTCGGGATAAACTCGGGGTCATTCCCACCTCGTTTGAGGGGGGATATTAAGGAAGAGAATGGAAAACTCCGCGTCAGCAAAGCCAATGCCACAGTGGCATCACAGTTGGACACAATCAGCAGATGATTAGGCTGGAATCTCATATAACCAAATTTGTTAAAATTTGTTTTGATAGGTCTAGGACCACTTGTCTTCTGGTGACATCTGTAATTTAAGTATTTCTTTATTCTTTTATTATTTTTCCCTCAATATTCTAAGGCTATTGTGTATCAATTGTAAGAATGATTTGATTGAAAAATATACAGAGAATTCCAAAGGTTTGCTTGTCTCTTGAACTTCCTCTCTGTCTCCTCGTTTTCCTTCTTTGCCATTTATTAACTTTTAGTTACTTGTTTAAAAAAAATGTTTCATATTGGTTACAGTTATGTAAGAGATGATATCTATATTGGTACGATCAAAATTTCTGAATGATACCAAAAACAAAGTTAAGAAGGCTTATGTTGAATAGTATCCCCACGTATATTCCCATTCTATACTTTTTTTTTTTTTTTTTTTGAGCTTGAAATATGCTCTTTAATATTTTTTCGTTCAAACTAAAATAAAGGGCGAGAGAAATTTGAACCAACAATATTCAAATAAAGTTTAAAATACAAACATTTTTAATTCACCATGTGCCAAAATAAAAATGCCATTACATTGCAAAACTCTAATTTAAGATTATATTAATACGTCAAATTAAACATACAACTTGGTAGATAAAGCATGTATAATCAACTTCGAAGTCAAGATTTGATTCTCCGATTTTCCCTATTATTAAAAAAAAAACATTATCAATTCTAAAAATTGATAGTTAACTACTTGGGTGTGAACTAGTCACTTTTTGCAGCCCAGACACGTTTCCCAAATTATCTAGTATCATGTGACAAGTTGATTTCTTTTTTTAATAGTCATCTTTTTACTGGATGGGAGGCAAAAAAATAGTTGCAGTCACTTGTTTTACCCATATTAACAAGAAGATAGAGAAGAAGATGGGAAGAAAGAAAGAAACAAAAGAAAGGGGGAGAAGATGCATTAATTGCAATGAGTATAATATATACACTCCCACCCACAACCCATTATCGAAAGAAAACTTGTTCAAAACAAAAGGAAAAGACAATGATGAAAGAGAGAATGAAAGGTATTGGGTTGAAACAAAGCCAAGAATATATATTTGAATTTGATGAAGTAATTAAGTGAGAAAGGCATTGATGATATGGTGAAAAGGAGTGATCTTGATAACCAAACCAGGAAAAACATCATCTGGATCATTAATATGAGGATTCTCTTCAACAATGAATGGATCTCCACACTTTTCACTAATGCTTTGCAAAGTTTCTCCTTCATGAACAACATATATCTCATCACAACCCATAAAGTTGTAGTCTTCCCTGCACTTGCAACACCATAATAAGCAGCTCATTACCAATACCATAACCAAATTAACCTCTGATGATGATCTCTTGATCCCCATTATTGCTCTCAAAATTACAATTGAGTACCTTATAAATTTTTATGGAGTTGAGTGTTTCTCAATGGTAATATATACATATATATATAAGAGAATATTGAATAAAAAGAAGAGGGTTTTGAAGGAGGGTTATAAAGGTAGTTGGAGTGGGTGAAGTTTTATTGAGATAAGGAAGTTGAAAGGTTCCTTCAAAGAAGTAGTTGAATATGTCAGCCCCTTTGGAAAGAGTAGAAACAAAGTGTGGTTGGTTCAACTGCTTAATTAAGTGTTACGGCTTTCCCCTCCTCTAAACTTCAAATGGTTTGATCATGTTTTAATAGGGTTTTTTTTTTTTTTTTTTTTTGGGTAAGATTTGTTTCATTTTTATTTTTAAAATTTTGTACTCCGTTTGACGAACTTGTGGTAGATATTATAGTTTTCAAATCATATTTGAATGGCCAACATGTGCTCAGATCAGTGATAATTAACATATACTCCTACTGACATCAAAGATTCAAACCGTCATACATCTATGTTTATCATTCAAATCACCATACATCAATGTTGTTGGTCTTTTCATTCTTTCTTTCTTTCTTTCTTTTTTTTCTTTTTTTGTGATTTATTAGTTGTTTGGTTTAACCAAACATTTGTAATTATATTTCTATGAGTATAAATTTTACGGATAAGCTAAAAATATAGATGAAAATGATATTTTCCACAAATGTTATGTAAATTATGTTTTTAATCTGGAAATTTTAACCCATACATCCCAGTTTAGTCTGCAAAGTTTACATGAAATTTTAGCCATTTTTGTCATTCATCAATTAACAGAAAGAAGTCTATATTTGCTTTGAAACCAACATTTAACCTACTACACCTACATGTAAACCTCAAATATGATACTTTGTCATATCAAGTTTCAATTCAATGATTTATGAAATTTAGTAGCTAGATCTATAATAATTTGCATAAAATTGTTTGAAAAATTAATAACTGAACATTAAAATTCCAAAACCAAAGTAGAAATTAAGCAAAAAATATTTCCCAACGTAACAATGCAGATAGAAGCATGTGAATTTTCTGAATCATCTTAAACCAACTACACACAAATTTAATCATATAAGAATTGGGACAAATTTCAATTTTTTAAAATTGAAAGAAATCATTCGTTACATCCTGGAATATTCTGAATTTAACCTAAGAATTAGTTAAGACTCAAATCCAATGCATGGATTTATTTATATGTAATCCACATCAAATAGAGCTAAACCATCGTTTCCTTGTTTCTTAATCAATTTGATTGGATATGGTTTTGGTTTCAAGTTTTAATTTGAAACCAAATCAAGCAAAACCATTACTTAAGAAAAATAATAATTTCATTCGGTATAATAAAATAATTGTGATTAGTATCAATCCAATCATAAGATTAAAAAAGAAGAAAATTGATGAAGAAACTATGTTGAAGTTTCAAAAGAGGGCCTCTAGTATCATCAAGAGGGCTCTCTCTCATAAGAACTTGTTCATAACAACCTTTCCTAACATAGTGAGATAAATATTAAAGAAGAGAAATCACACATGTAATGATCTAACTCAGTTTTTCACATGGTCAAACATGGAACCAAACTAAATCACTTTAAATCCCCTCCAAACCAATCCCATTTGATCAAATAGTTCATGAACCTATCATATATTAAGTAATATTATGACCATGAACAAGATTTGGTTATCTACGTGTGTGTGTATATATATATAATGAACTATAGCTGGTTCTTTTCGAACATCGCGATCAGTAGCGGTAGCTTAAGATTTTCAACAATAATTAGTGAAAGCAGAAGACGTTTCTGCTAAATAACAGAATGTTTGTTCAAATATCCACAAGAGAAAGTAGAGGCTGATCAATTTGAGATCTCAGTTATGAGAGTTCGAAAAGGGGAAGAGGATCAACAAACAAAGACTGCTTTGTTTGTGAAATTTCATTGGCAATATAACATTCAACACTCACGGTTTCTTCAATAGATCCTTGACGTATTTGGTAACTTCATCCACTTTGACAGTCCATGCTACAGAAATTGGGGAATAACCTGTCCATGGATTGCTTGAATTCCATCTGCAAGATATAAGAGGAGAAAAAGGGAAGGGATTATTAACTGAACAATAAGAAAACTGCAGATAGATTCAGCAAAATCATGTGGTCTGAACAATTAACATACTTCTTGATTCCTTGATCCATCAATGTATGACCTACACAAATTCCCTGAGTTTCAACTCTCACAACACCAGACTTGTAGGTAAAGAGATCGGGGCGAACTAAAGCCATGAAGGAAACAGGGTCGTGGAGGAAAATGCCTGTAACACAAAATTAAGGATAGCCATTCAAATGGGATCTACACAACTCAGAATAGTGCTTAATTTAGGCATTTTTTGTTAAAAAAAAAAAAAAAATCATGACTGCTAATTACCATAAACCCCATCTGACATGACATGCCAATCTCTATAGAATTTGCACATGTCACATAGGACTTGAGCATATTTTCCTTTGGATTCCCTTATTTCAAGAAGGTCGTCATCTGCAAACATAGAAATGATTGCCATCACATTGACAAAATTTCTCAGTATACTCAATTTTATTTAATGAGGCATGTGCAAACAGTGAGAATAATGGCAGGTCACAGGTGTTGCTGACAGTTTCTCATATCATTCGAGACAGACAAACATAGGAAGCTTGATAAGGAAAACATTACCTGTAAGTTTAACTTGTGTGGTGATGTTTATACCAATCACATCGATGTTTGCTCCAGATGTGAATACAACATCTGCTGCTTCTGGATCTCCATAGATCTACAAGAGATTTCACAATCCATATGATGCCATTTTGTCCAACTAATGAAATATTAACTGATAATCTCTGTGAACCCGTATATCCATAACTGATTATTTTCACCACTTTCTCCCAACTGGTTCTAAAACCAGCGCAGTTAACTTGGAAGAACATGATGAAGAATATTAGAAACATTGTGAACAGCTATTCTAACGTAGAACCCATAAAACTTACTTGGCCAGTGATTATTCTCAATTTCTCAACAAAATACATTACAAGAAATAGACAATGTTTTAAAATGATAAAGGGGTTTGAAGGCTTTTTCTCGTGAGGCATAAGCCTCAATTTTAATTAAAAATGTTATACAAATCCTAACTTTGACTGATCCAGTATTCCTGAACATAATAGTTATATATGCCTGTTAATGATATATAATTAATTAAATTTGTCTTTACCCACTGGTTTAAGCTCTTGGGTCAATTGGTGATTTAAGATGGTATCAAAGCAGGTTGGTTCAAGAGAGTCATGTGTTCAAATCCCTGTGATGTTATTTCCTCCCCATTTAATATTGAATTCGACTTATTGGGCATTCTTCATATTTCAAGCCCAGAAATGAAGGAGAGTATTAGTGATATATAATTAAATTTGCCTTAAGCTAGTGGGTCAATTAGTGATTTAAGGATGCCTCATTACTACTTTTTTATTTGTTACAATGGCCTCATTACTACTATTATCACTAATAAGAATTGAATTATTCTACAAATTTTGGATTTATTGTTCTAAAAGACTAAATGGTAAAAGTAGTAGTCGTTGAAATAGTCAATTGTCACAACTCAAACCTATATATACTTTAAAAATGGATATAATTGATATTCTTATTATAACCATTAAATAAGACATAGAGACTAAGCCTCTATATGTTTTCATAGAGGTGTAAGTATGTTTTGGTCCAAAGAAGGTGTAAGACAATGCTAAAAGTTATAGAGCGTAAGCCTCTAAAGCCTTTTAAATATTGGAAATAGATTCTGAAAGCAAATTAACAACTCACATTTGCTTCGGCAGCAGGGCTTACATTCCCTAGAGAAAAAAAAGCACCACCAAGTATAACAATCCTTTTCACCTTGCTCGCAAAGGTAGAATCCATTTTGGTTGCCTGATTGTAAAAATAGAAGAAATATATGCTTTTCACACACAAGGAAAAAATGTACAAAAACAAATTGCATGACATCAATCATAAAAACTTACCAGAGCCAAGTTTGTGAGAGGCCCAAGTGCAAGTATAGAAACTTCACCAGGATGCTGAGAAACCGTCTCAACTAAAAATTCAGAAGCACATTTTTCAATTTTTTTCGTACTTGGGGATGGTAGATTTACATTCCCCAGTCCATCAGAACCATGTATAAAGTCAGCAATGTGTGGTGTTCCACCCTTTTCCACCAAAAAAGGGTTAGTTAGTAAATCATACAAAGTACCTGAAGGACACAAAAGCACACAAAGTTAAAGGCTAGAGATAAGAAATCAGAAAATTTACCTTCAGGGGTTCAGCGTTGCCTTCGGCCACAGGAACATCTGAACGGCCTGCCATCTCACACTATCTTTTTGAACATCAAAAGATTCATTGATCATGAACACATTCCAAAAGAAAGAAAAACCAGTGAAAATGAAAAGGAACATGCAATTGAAAAGAGGACCATCAGCTAAAACAATTGCATACCAGAAGCAAGGCATTACGCGTCGCATCTTCAATGAAAACATTACCAAAAATTGTAGTTAATCCCAAGATCTCCAACCCTGGACTTTGAAATGCCATGAAGATAGTCATGGCATCATCTGGGAATCAAAGATAATTTTAGAATTAAATAAACTGGACGGCAATAACAAAACTCCTAGAAATATCCAAAAGTCTAAGATTACATACATCAGCCTCTGCTGAGAACCAATTCTAAGAGAATACAAACATTCTACACAAATATAAATATACATACACACATATATACAAGCAAAGTTACATACACCTATAGGTAGATAGATGAAATATCACAACAGAACAAATCCAGAGAAAATGTAACCGAATCCGCACATAAGAAACCAGAGACTCCTTTTCAGATATGTATAAACTGTAATTTGTAGCAGAACATCTTAAGCATGCACAATAAACTTGGCAAAACTAATGAACGTTTGATCACAGGTGATCAATTCATATCAGGTAGAGCCTCGATGGAAAAAACAGACATTCAAACAAAACAAAATATAATAAAACAGTAAAAATAAGGTCGAGACGCAACAAAATATGTGCCAAAAGGACAATAAACAGAGAAAAAGAAATACCCAGAAACAGGACTATGAAGAAACTCACCGATTCCAGGATCGGTATCAATAATGAGCTTCTCCCGCTGGGGAGAAGAATCCAAAATGTCAACTTCACCATTCGAATCCGCCATATCTGGTACCTAAATTCAAAACTGAAACAAGGGAAATTCTTCGGATAACGAAAGAAGTGAAAAGAGATGAAATCAAATACGTATGTGCGCGTGACTACAAGAAAAAGAAAGACACACGCACACACATACAATTGGAGATAATGGGGTGTTAATAAATTGGAATTTTAGGGCTTTTAATCAAAAGAATTAATCAAGAATGTGAAGAAGAAGACGATGGATGATGAACGAAACTGAGGTGTTTCCGATTGTTTACTGATAAAGAATATATAATAAAGAATGGTGGGATGATTGAAGTGCCTGTGGTTAGGTGGAAGATGACGATGAAAAAAAAGGCGGGCGAAGGGATAAAGACAAGCAGGACGTGATGAACAATGGCGAAAATCCTAATCAGAACTCTGTTTCTGTGAGATTGAATAAAGGATTTGGATCGGAAATTATGGCAACGAAAAGGGAACTCAAAAGCTACTTTTCTGCTTCTGTTCGTCCCCTTTTCACAAACCTCTCTCTCTCTGTGGAATTTTCCTTTTTGTTAAATTCGGATTCTTGATTCCTAAATCTTATGTATTTATCAATTACATTGTTCTCTTCCTATCCAATTAAATTAAATTAATTTGGGTAAATTAACTTAAACTTCTCTTTTGATTAAAATTTAAATTCGCAACACTTTTGTCAAAAACAAGATGTTTCTCTTTTTTTAAATGAAATCTATCCATAACCAACCGCACTTCCTTACAATGAAAGAAGTTCTGAATATGGAATTTTAGATTTAAGGAAAAAAAAAAACCCCCAAAATTTATTTCATCCTAATTCCAATTTTAAGTTTGTTGTTTTCTTTAATACAATTTTACAATGTATTCAGTTTTTTTTTTCTTTTCTTTTTAATGAAAATCACGATTCATCTATGTATTTTATTTAAAAAAGAGAGAGATTCATTTATGTATTTAATATATGTATGTAGTTTAGTTATTTCTTTTATGAGTCAAATACGATAAAAGAGAGAGTTGGAGTGTTCGTGGGTTGTGTTAGATTGGATTAAAATGACGTTTTAGATCCAACCTAATTGTGTGAATTATAAATGTTTTCAACCCAAATAACTCTTATTAAAAAATAATCTAACTCAACCCAATCATAAAACATTTTGGGTTTGGTCGGTTCGGGTTACTTGGTTCATTTATTTAAAATTTTATTCTAAAAAAAAAACTAAAATATTAATACATAACAATTTGATTTAACTATTTTTATATATTGAATTAAGATTAATAACTTAATTTTAATATATATAATGTAAATTTGTCTTTCCAAAATGCTCAAAAAATTCTTTTTAAAAGTTGTTGGAGAATAAATTATCCAAAAACTAATAAAATAAATANTATTATCGGTGACCTATGAATCAATTCCATCTATAAAATTTTCATTTATTTAAACTCAACGGAACTCAAATGAGTTAATAACCCAATCCAAAATATATAGATTGGATTAGATTGATCGACTTAAGTCATCAAATTTTTTTAACATTCCTAAATTAGAGATTTGAATATTTGATTATATTATAATCGAATATGATTTTAAGTATTGATTTGAAGGACTTTGAATTATTTTAAATTATTATAAGAAAGATGTGAAATTAGTGTAATCATTTTACTAAAATAATCCATTCCTTTATCGATTTAATTTGTTAACAGAAAAAAAATATAAAAATATGAATTTTAGGTAAAAAAAATATATAATTTTAAATAAATGATTGAAATTTGGAGTGATGACCAAAGAATTCCTTTGAAATCACTCAAACAAATCATAAGTATGGTTAATATATATACATAAAAATTAGCCATAGTTCAACTAACACATGAGAATGTTATTAATCATAAATTGATCATGTGATTTTGAAATCTCACTATTTTTATCGTTCTAAAAAAATCATAAAAATAATAAAAATGTTAATTTTTTTCGTATGAATTTAATCAATTCTCAAAGTACTAAAAAATAAAATAATAATGAAAGTGAGCCTAATTCAAATAATAATTGATATTACTTTTCTTGATATTGGAGATTTAATTTTTCACGCCTATATGATGTAATAAAAAAATAATATAATAAAATAATATACTGTGTCCACAAGAAGCTATACTTTCCACGTGATATAATAAGAAAAACTATATAATAAAATTGTATATATAACCAATGAATTGTTCTATCCGAACTAAAATTTCTAGTTGCTTAGGGAATGCCTTCCCATCATGATATATATGCCATGGTAGTTAAATATTAAAATATCTATCTTGATATCTATATTGTAATTTCAATTTTACCGATATATCAATAATTAGATAAAATATTTTAGACTTCATTTAGTAATATTTGAGTCCATTTAGTAATCATTTTGTTTTAAATTTTTTATTTTTAAAATTAAATCTATAGATACTTCTTTTACCTCCAAATTGCTTTATTTGTTATCTACTTTTTACCTATGATTTAAAAAACCAAGCCAAAATTTGAAAACTAAAAAAAGTAGCTTTTAAAACTTGTTTTTATTCTTGGAATTTAGCTACAAATTCAACCATTATACTTAAGAAAGATGCAAATCATTGTAAGAAATAAGAAGGAAATATGCCTAATTTTTCAAAACCAAAAACCAAAAATGAAATGATGACCAAAAGAGGTCTTGATTTTTTATTTTTTGATTTTAAAACTTAAACCTATAAATATCACTTCCATCTATTAATTTCTATGTTTTCTTGTCTACATTTTACACGTATTTTCAAATCAAAGTCAACCGTTGAAAATTAAAATAATAATAATAATAATAGTCTTAAAAAATTTATTTTTGTTTTTGAAATTTGGTTAAAATTCAAATGTTTACCTAAGAAATATGAAAATCATGATTAATAAATTGAAAAAAATAAACATAAATTTCAAAAACCAAATGGTTAGAAAATTGGGCCTTAATCTACTGCTTGCTAAGGATCACTTATTAGAAACATTGAAAGACTTTATGGCTTCTTATTATAAGATACATGAATTAACTTTTGTCATTGTCTATATATTTTAAAATGAAATTCATGTTTATAATATTGGTCAATTAAGTCGACTAAATTCTTTTTAAAAAAAAAAAAAAGAAATTAGCTGGGTAAATAACTATGATCAACATTTGAAATAGTTTTCACACTAAAAAATTTAAGAACCATCTAAAATTGGTCAAAATTTTGAATATGAACTACAGGTCTAAAACCATTTAATTAAAACATGTTCTAATTTTTACAAGTACAAGGAAATTTATGAGCCATCTTAAGTATAGTCAAAATGCAAATTATATATATATATATATATAATGATTATTTTTACGTCTAAAACCAAACTTTGGTCATCTATATTTTTCAAACTTTATAATTAAGAAATTATTCTTGTAATTTAAAAAAAAAATCAGTAAATCATTACAAAATAATACAATTGTTGAGTGTTAAACCCATTGATTCATAGATGTAATATTTTGTAAAATATATAAATCATATACTTTGTTTATTTTGACCAACATTGTGACGGATATAAAAAGAAAATTCAAATAATTGATTAAAGACTTTTTTTAAAAAAATGGTGTAGTTGCATATTTTATAAATTGTTGAAGTATTTAACTATTTTTAAAATAAATACATACATACATGCATATTTATGAGTGATTTTGAAATGGTTAAAATCATTTTTTTATCATATTCAAAATTACTTCGAAACATATCTTAAGGCATAATTAGAAGTGATTCTAAAATAGTTAAAAACACTTTTATCATATTCAAAATCACTCGGAAACACGCACTTAATCACTCAAAATTAATTTAACATTTAACTTTATATTTTTATATGCAATTTTCATATTATCATAATTGATTTTTGAAAAATTAACGGCATTATTCGCACAGGCTTCCAGAAAAACTTATTTCGTGGAATTTGAACTTTTGTATTTATATTGATTTTTATATATGATAACAGGCAGAAATGCACGTTATTACAGTGCAAAGTTATAAAACAATGCAGGATTGCGATGATAAAACTATACAATATTGCATCCAAAAGCATTAAATTCACAACATTGCGATCGCATGCGTCCATCGCATTAAAATAGCTTGCTTATGTATTTTTGTGCAGAAAATACGTTGACGCAAGGCAGAGATGCGATCCAAAGAAATTAACGTCCAAGCGCATTAAGAGATTGTGTTGACGCAAGGCTATGCGATCATTTGCGCTTGCGAATATCTGCTCAAGAAGGTTTCTGCATAGAGCCGGTGCATCATGGTGGGCGCATCTGGGTGAAAAGCATAATAAATCATGAGGGGACAGAAAGTTGATGACAGTCGATTCCGAATTAAGTTGACAAGCCGTTAACGACAT
The DNA here is from genome assembly GCF_009727055.1 of Benincasa hispida. Lineage (NCBI taxonomy): Eukaryota > Viridiplantae > Streptophyta > Magnoliopsida > Cucurbitales > Cucurbitaceae > Benincasa > Benincasa hispida. The sequence continues at coordinate 38,779,447 of NC_052351.1, read as the reverse complement.
ACTGTAGCAAGTACACTCAACTTTTCGATGACAAATATTCGGCGCATCAGATAGAGAATTAATGTCATCCCATCAGTGCAATCATAAGAGAGAAGAAGTCTTTCACCCCGAAGCTCTATAAATACCGAAAGTCACCTTCAATGAAGGAGTTCGTTCAATTAGATAACTTTCCATATAGATAGAAGTAGCCTTGTTAATAGTTTCGATACTTAGAAGGCGGAAGCGAGTGAAGGGAGATTATACCGAGAGATCGTTCTGGTGAACTTAGAAGAGTGCCGGAAGCGTCGAAACCAGAGAGAGGGCCAACTTTTGCGGAAGCAAGAACATCTTTTAAGCAGAATAGAGATAACAACGTAAAAGTCTCGGGAAGCAAAGAATTACTACCAGGCTCTCTACCTTTCTTTTCCATTGTCATTTTGTACTCTAAACTTATTATAGAAATAGAAATTGCATCTTCATATCTATTCACACTCTGTACATTATGCATGAGTAGCTAAATCCGTAGAATGGGTTGAAAAGCACTTAGCTAGCATAATCTGGGATCTTCATTCTATGCGATTATCTTGTATTATGTATGCGTCATTCGTCCATTAGAAGTACTCGGGAGGGTAGTCTAAGGATAGAATCTAGGCTTGGAAAATTCAGGTTAGAATCTAGGCTTGGGAGAGTTAGATTAGAAACGCATAATCAAGAGATAGAAGCTTAGGAATAAGTTATGTTTGCTATTAACGCATTGCATGCACCCCTAGAGATAGGTTATGATTGTATGCGGTCACCTTGTCCTTGTGTGTATCTTGCATCATCGCATAGGCAAGAAGTAGAGACTTAGGAATAAGCTCTATAGACAGTTTCGCATTCATCGCATGCGTCCTAAAATTAGGAGTCATCGCATTCGCATTGAAAAATGAGTTGCGGACGCATGAGTGTATGATGACATGCAGAAATGCATATCATCTTAGACCTTTTACTTAGAATTATGAAGGTTGTTAAGCAGAATATGCGACAGTTGTGCTAGGAATCCATAAGAAAAGTGAGCTTGCGTCATTCAGCATGATGAACCTCGGCTAACCCATTATTATGCAATATTATGCGTTCAATGTTCTATTTTTGTAGCTAATGCAGGAAGTGGACACAAACGCAGAAACCGAACCATCGCATACGGAGAAACTCTCCATCGTAAAGGCGAACGCATCGATCAATGCATGGATGTTGCGATAATCAGCCGTATGCGTCCATCGCATGGGAGTTGCGCTCGTCAAGCGATTGCGGTCATCATGTAGAGTTGTTGTATTAAGTGAATGTGGTCATTGTATGATTGCAGCTACTCAATAACGCATGATAAAGGGATCAATGCAAGGTTGGTGAAATGAACGCATCAACGCACCTACTTTGAGAAAATCAAAAGATGATGTTGAAATTTCACCTACCATGCCATTGGCAGCAGAGGTTCAGAAAGGACTAAACGCGCCGAATGTCAGAATCAGAGCAGTCCATTAATGCTGTAAGTAATGTAAGCATTGTTCACTAGAGATAGGAATAGTTTTACGTTAGCCAAGTTCATGCGGTTACATTGTCCTATGAGCGTATCATTCATCATTTAGGCATACTTGGGAGAGTAGTCTAAAACCCAAATCCAAGACTTGGAAGAGCGGATTGGAATGCATAGGCAAGAATGGGGATCTTAGAGATAAGCTTTGTTTGCTTTCACACAGCGTATGCACCCTACGGATAGGATATTGCATGCATCCAAGAAGTAGGATAAGGTGTGATATGCGGTCATCACATTCATGCGACGAGAGCTCATGAGTGGGTTATAGGGGTTTAGGCTGGCATAGGCTTCTCGACAATATCGCATATACACCGCATACGTCCTAGAGTTAGGCTCAAGTGTGTGTAGCATGATTGCATGGCTTGTGATTAACTAAGGTTGCCCTTGTGGTCACTCTTAAGGGTTGCAATGAAGACATCCCCGCATTTTATCTATTCTCCCATTCATTTGTTTTATGCCAAGAGTTTTCGTGTCTCTACCTCTCATGCATATTCTCATTGCGTTGTCTGTTAGCTAGGAGTAAGAGTAGTATTAGTGTAGAAACCCCTCCATCATTCTTTTATTTAAACCGTCGCATGCACATTACCACATTCATTTTGCTACAAGTCCCTATGTTTGACCTCGGATCACCCGAGAAACTTGCGTTCGTGTTATACTTAGCGTGAGTGCAAGAAAACTTGTGACAGGATGCATGGTCATCGCATACATTAGNACCCGAGAAACTTGCGTTCGTGTTATACTTAGCGTGAGTGCAAGAAAACTTGTGACAGGATGCATGGTCATCGCATACATTAGTTATCATATATTCACTCCAATGCATGACCATCAACGCATGACAATCAATGCATATCTTAAGAACATATCGCATATTGCGTCCAAGGGATTTTAGTTGTCGAGTAACTTGACATCTAATTTCCCGTCATCAGTGCAGCATTATCGCATAGCTTGAACGCATTCTCGGGAAACGCTAGCTAAAGACCTTCTCAACCCGTTCCTCCGCATATTCAGTGTATCTGCCGCATAATTACTCTTTTCTCAAATCCGCCGCATACTTTTTATACTATAAACAACAAATCAATCAACTCTTGATTTATTATTACCGCAAAGTGATCTAAAAATTACTACTGCATATTGTTTTCCTTAGTCCTTGAGTTCAACCCTAAGCTTACCAGGAAACTCAGTAGGGTTTATACTTGGGTCCTATTGAGAAATTTTTTTTGCACAACGCAATCCCTACCATTATTTCATCGCATAAAATAAAGCATCAAGTTTTTGGCATCGTTGCCGGGGACTTCGGCAATACATTGTACTAACGGTAATTTTATGATTTTCTTTGCAGCTTTCAATCTCTGGCGAATTACGACCTGGAGATTGAAAGAACGTTTCGACGAAGATTGAGAGACAGCCGCCAACAACAAGACATAACTCCAAGAATGGAGGAACAACTGGAAGAGAGGGTCGCAAATGCAAATAATATAATGGCTAACCCTATCCTCTTGGCAAATGACCGCAATAGAGCCATTCAGGACTATGCATCGCCCAACTTATATGATTTCTTCCCAAGAATCATGAAGCCTGCGCTAGACGGATCAAGGTTTGAAATGAAACCGGTTATATTGCAGATGATTCAAACAGCCGGTCAGTTTGGTGAAAGGCATGGCGAGGACCCGCACGCCCATCTCCGGAGTTTTATTGAAATCTGCAACACTTTTGTGTTCCCAAATATCTCTACCGAGGAGGTTCGACTAACTTTGTTCCCATTTTCCTTATGTCATCAAGCAAGAAAATGGATTTATTCTCTCGAACCGGGAGAGATAACATTGTGGGAACAAGTCATGGAAAAGTTCATGAAGAAATACTTCCCTCCAACAGAGAATGCAAGAAGGAGGAAGTTAATTACGAATTTTGAATAGAAAATTAATGAATCGCTCAGTGACGCTTGGGCAAGGTTTAAGAGGTTGGTAAGAGATTGCCTACATAACAACTTACCAGACTGCTTACAAATGGAGATTTTCTACAAGGATTAAACCCTACATTGCAAACGGCTGCCAATGCAGTAGCAGTTGGTGGTCCACTTGATAAAACTTACGAAGAGGCGAAAAATATACTTGATCGCATTTCAAAAAATCACGAGGACTGGAGAGAAAGCGATCAAAGATTAAGAATTAAAGACAGTAACGGGGCCATCGCATCCCTTCAGAACGAAATGACTGCGATGATGAGTTTGATACAAGGCATCACAATTAATAGCACGAGAGCGCAAAAAGGGTAGGTCAACGTAATTGTCCAAACGACCACAAGTTGTGTCATCTGTGGAGAAGCACATCCGATGGTAGAATGCGCAGGAAATTCGCAGTCAGTATGATTTATAAAGAACAATCCTTATTCTGATACGTACAACCCCGGTGGAGAAACCACCTCAATTTCGCGTGGAAAAATCAACAACAAAGGTTTCAACCAGTGGTGCAAAAAGAAGGGCCACCTGAATTTTTCCTGTGAACCAACGGTCCAACGCATAACCAAGTCAGCAGTTCGAAGGCACCGCAAAAATTATACTTGATCGCATTTAAAAAAATCACAAGGACTGGAGAGAAAGCGATCAAAGATTAAGAATTAAAGACAGTGACACGAACAACGGGGTCATCGCATCCCTTCAGAACCAAATGACTGCGATGATGAGTTTGATACAAGACATCATAATTAATAGCACGAGAGAGCAAAAAGGAGGTCAACGCAATTGTCCAAACAACCACAAGTTGTGTCATCTGTGGAGAAGCACATCCGATGGTAGAATGCGCAGGAAATCCATAGTCAGTATGCTTTATAAAGAACAATCCTTATTTTGATATATACAACCCCGGGTGGAGAAACCACCCCAATTTCGCGTGGAAAAATCAACAACAAAGGTTTCAACCAGTGACGCAAAAAGAAGGGCCACTTGAATTTTTCCTGTGAACCAACGGTCCAACGCATAACCAAGCCAGCAGTTCGAAGGCACCGCAATCTTCATTCCTAGAGAGCTTGCTGAAGCAGTATATTAAGAAGAATGAATCAGTGCTTTAAAATCAAGCAACGTCCATCCGAAACCTTGAAGTTCAGCTAGGACAGATCGTGGGCGAACTAAAAAATAGACCACAAGGAGCATTGTCGAGCTCAACTAAGCTCCCTCGAAACTCTGGGGGTATAGGGAAGGAACAATGCTTAGCACTCTCTTTGCTAAGCGACAAAATGACAACAAAAGTAGAGGAGGAACCTATCACGACCAACTTGAATGCGGTGACAACCGAGTACCTGTTGACATTTGATTCAGAAGAGCCCGAGAAGATGAACTCAGAAGTTGCGTCCACTTTCAAGCCTCTAGAACGCGAGATAGAAGAAGTCCAACCATCACCATTCCCGTAGAGATTGAAAAAGAAACAGAACGATGAAGGAAAGATCACAACAGTGGCAGTAACGCAAAATTCCATGATCCCGCCAAAAATGTGCAACCCAGGAATCTTCACGATACCATGCTCAATTGGAGGGGTCTACATTGGTCAAGCACTATGCGATCTTGGGGCGAGTATAAATGTAATGCCACTATCAATCTTCAAATGATTGAATATGGGCAAACTCACGCCCACAACAGAGACTCTCCTATTTGCGGACAGATCTCAAATACATCTCGAGGGAGAGGTGAAAGATGCTGCAATCTCAATTGACAAATTCATATTATTGGTAGACTTCATCATTTTGGATTATAAAGTGGATGAAGATGCGCCCATCATATTGGGATGACCATTCCTCTCGTCCGGTCGCGCTCAAATTGATGTGCATAAGGTGAAATCATAATGAATGTCAATAAGGAAAAGCTCCGGATTATGGCAGTCAAGATCCCAGAAGACCGAGAAAAGAAGAAAAAGTCGTCGTGGACGTAAAAGGCCCAACTTGAAATAAGCAGTCCTTGAGTTACTATACGACTCAAGCTCATCAGGGACGCAATCCTTTTGAATATCCTTTTTTTTCTTCATATCAATGCTTCATGAACTTTCATTACCTTGTTGTTATCTGTTATCGTATATTTATTGTTATTTGTTGAACGATCGTGGTAAATGATTTTTGTTAACTTTGTTTTTATATTTGTCCCTCTTAATGTTTTCTTTGCAACGATCGAGGTGAACGATTGCGGAGGCGCTACACGAACAACGCAATTACTTTATTCTATCACCGCAATCAAAAGAGAACAATTCGCCGCAAAGAATGATGCATTCACAAATAATGCAGGCGACAATGCAAATTTGGGGGTTATATCTTTCCTTGACTTTATTTATTCCAAATTTTGCACTATTGCATCGCATTTTAACTTTGATCATTTTATCATTGCATCCTCTTTAGTCGGTGCAATCATTTAACATTGATTAATTTAGTAAGTCACTGCATGATTTCTCTTTGCCAATTATGATTTTAGTGATAAAACGCATGCTTCTATTTTTTCATATATACTAGAGTCAACTTAATTTTAGGACAGTCACCTCATGAAATATTTCAAGAAGATAGTGGTCTGATAGCTTTCTTTCAAACTGAATTTTTACGAAACTTCTTAAGAGCATCGCATGACTTCTTTCAACCTTTTAGCAATGGGGACATTGCCGCATTTTAAATTTAGGGGTGCGGTATTCATTTTTCGATCTTGCTATTTTTAGCCTTACAAAAAAAAAATCATAACGTTGCGATCGGATCCTACTCATAGTTGGATGTCTGCATGACACCCGTGGAGGCAAGCCAAAACAAAGGTAGGAATCGTGATCAATGCATAAATAAATTATCGCAATTCTGCTGCCAAATGGGCATGAGTTTAGACTGAGAAAGAGCACATTGCTCGTAGTTGGATGTCTGCATGACACACGTGGGGGAAAGCCAAAACGAAGGCTAGGCACTTGGATTAGCGCAAGGTCATAGAAAAAAAAATAACGTGTTTAAAATATGCAAGGATAAAAATCATTTGAAAACACCCCAGTGAATTTTTTTTTTTATGAAATAAATCATGCGATGCCCTGAAATCTGGTAAATTCTTTTTGCAGGTTAAACTTGCAGTCCCTAAATTTTAGAAATAATTTAAGAAGAGACCTGGATAAAAATTAAGGAAATTTTGGTGTATAGGATTTGAATAAGACATCCTTGAGAAATCTAGAAAAGAGGAGGCGATCGACTTTCTAAAGAAAATCTTTATCTTATACTTGAGAACAAGCATTGTTTAAATTTGGGAGTGTGATAATGGGCAAAAATGCACATTATTACAGTGCAAAGTTATAAAACAATGCAGGATTGGGATGATAAAAATATACAATATTGCGTCCAAAAGCATTAAGTTCACAACATTGCGATTGAATGCGTCCATCGCATTAAAACAACTAACTTATGTATTTTTATCCAGAAAATGCGTTGATGCAAGGCGGAGATGCAATCCAAAGAAATTAACATTTGAGCGCATTAAGAGATTGCATTGACGCAAGGCTTTACGATCATTTGTGCTCACGAATATTTTCTCAAGAAGGTTACCGCATAAAGCTGGCACATCATGGTGGGCGCATCTAGATGAAAAGCGTAATAAATTACGATTGGATAGAAAGTTGATGACAGTCGATTCCGAATTAAGTTGACAAGTCGTTAATGACCTACTATAGCAAGTACACTCAACTTTTCGGTAATAAATATTCGGCGCATCAGACAGAGAATTAATATCATCCCATCAGTGCAATCATAAGAGAGAAGAAGCCTTTCACCTCGAAGCTCTATAAATACCGAAGACTACCTTCAGTGAAGGAGTTCGTTCAGTTAGATAACTTTCCATATAGATAGAAGTAGCCTTGTTAATAGTTTTCGTTACTAAGAAGGCGGAAGCGCGTGAAGGGAGAATATACCGAGAGATCGTTCCGGTGAACTTGAAAGAATACTAGAAGCGTCGAAACTAGAGAGAGAGCCAACTCTTGCGGAAGCAATAACACCTTTTAAGTAGAATAAAGATAACAGTGTAAAAGCCTCGGGAAGCAAGGAATTGCTACCAAGCTCTCTACCTTTCTTTTCTATTGTCATTTTGTACTCTGAACTTATTATAGAAATAGAAATTGCATCTTCATATCTATTCACACTCTGTACATTATGCATGAGTAGCTAAATCCGTAGAATGGGTTGAAAAGCACTTAGCTAGCATAATCTGGGATCTTCATTCTATGCGATTATCTTGTATTATATATGCGTCATTCGTCCATTAGAGATACTCGGGAGGGTAGTCTAAGGATAGAATCTAGGCTTGAAAAAGTCAGGTTAGAATCTAGGCTTGGGAGAGTCAGATTAGAAACGCATAATCAAGAGATAGAAGCTTAGGAATAAGTTATGTTTGCTATTAACGCATCGCATGCACCCTAGAGATAGGTTATGATTGTATGCGGCCACTTTCTCCTTGTGTGCATCTTGCATCATTGCATAGGCAAGAAGTATAGACTTAGGAATAAGCTCTATAGACAGTATCGCAATCATCGCATGCGTCCTAAAATTAGGAGTCATCGCATTCGCATTGGAAAATGAGTTGTGGTCACATAAGTGTAGCATGATCGCATAGCTTGAATGCATTTTCGGGAAACGCTAGCTAAAGACCTTCTCAACCCATTCCTCTGCATACTCAGTGTATCTGCCGCATAATTACTCTTTTCTCAAATCCGCCACATACTTTTTATACAGTAAACAATAAATCAACCAACTCTTGATTTATTGTTATTGCAAAGTGATCTAAAAATTACTACCGCATATTGTTTTTCTTAGTCTCTAAGTTCGACCCTGGGCTTACCAGGAAACTCAGTAGGGTTTATACTTGGGTCCTGCTGAGAAATTTTATTTGCACAATGCATTTTCCATCAATGCAATCCCTACCATTATTTCATTGCATAAAATAACACATCAGTATAGTAAGTATTATCTCTAATATATAATTCTTTAATGCATTTAAAATAAACTTTAATCTTTAAGTTGGTTTATCTTCTTGGATGACCGGTCTTTACACTTGTTGACCTTCTCGGATGATCGACCTTTGGGCTTATTGACCTTCTTGGATGATTGGCCTTTGGGCTTGTTGATCTTTTTGAATGATCGACTTTTGGGTCGGTTGATTTTCTTGGATGATCAACCTTTGAGCCTGGAGATCTTCTATCGAACTTTGGGGTTGATGATTTTCTATCGACCGAAGTCTTGGATCCAAAATGCTTGTATCTCCCCAAAGGACTTGAATCTTGGTTAGCTTCATAAGTCAAGGAGTCCTCTAATTATAGAGGATTTCATCTAGACTCTAGAGTATAGAATTTCTAATCCCTACAAATGAAGAGAACCTCTCTATTTATAAAGTTCTCTGGTGAGTTTCGTGGACTTGGGCTTGGCTAGTCCATGAACCTAGCCCTTGGACCCAATTAGTTGGATTTTGGTCTATTTTGGCATTTGGGTCAAATTAAACCTATTTTTGGGCTCAATTAGATTTTAGCCCAAATTATGATATAAAATTAGACAAAATTAATTTTATTTAATCCAATCGTCATGATGAAAGCACGTGACTTCATCCGGATGAAAGAACAAACAAGCAAACAGTGGAAGCGATCAGAATAAATAAGCACTCTAATTACATTTAACTTGAGTTCTAAAAGCATGCAAAACAAGTTTTGTAACAAAGAAGGTTTCAAAATTGTTACCTTTGAAGAATTCCTCTGAATCCAAGTTGCTTTCCGTGAATTCTAAGCTTCAAATCCACAATGAACCACCAAGAGATATTCTCTACTATTCTCAACCTTGGATTTGAGTGGTGGAACCCAAGATTTAAGTGAATTTAGTAGAGAAATGAAGAGGGTTTGAGCATAAACTAATTTTTGCAAAAAACCGATGTTCATCCAACATTCTCATCTTTTCAAATCAAATATGAGGTGTTTTATGCATCTGATACATGCAATTCCTCAGCTCTAATGTTGATAGACACCTCAATTTGACCTTGGAAGTGGTCTTGGTGTTGCATGGAGAAGAAAACACTTCAAAATCTTGGAGATTTCCACTACAACACTTAAAAATCAATTTCAAATTATAACTAATTCAATCTTCAATTAAAATTGAATTAATAATCAATTTTCAAAATTGAATTTTATTATCTTGAGACTGATTTAATTTAAATAATTAATTAAACGAATTTAATTAATTGATTAATTAATAATTTAATATCAAATATGTTGGATTTTATGTCCTAAAACTCGTAGTTTGTAAAATTAAACATATTCTATTATCAATAAAAGATATTATTCAACATTTCCTCAATAAAGGTATTGAATCTATTAATTGTATTCATAAAGTCTAAATCCAATAAACTAATATCCATGACTATTATATGAATACTTGAACTTTATGTAGAGATATAGAGATGGATCAAGTTCGAGTAAATAGCCAAAATGGTCTATAGTATATGATTACGGTTGGCTTTATTCTGGTAATACTATTGGATGCGGTCTACTCTGTAGCTATTATAAGTTGTTGTAAAGATACTACAAACGAAGTGATCCATATTTATTCATGTATTGACATGAGGAGTGGGGACATCCTATGCATGAGTTTGTATAAGATCGGACCAAGAAATAAGTCACTCTTACTTTATAACGTCGTTTACTATTTAAGACTGACTATTTCACTTAAATGACCTAGGTAACTTGATCTTAATCCTGAGCTAACTATGAACTCCTATTTATACGGGATTATCCTTAGATTTTTATAGGTGAGGGTTGGCTCAACAGTGCTGGCCCAATAAGCCTCCCATTCCAGGGGGTAAGACTGGGTAGATAGTTGGGAATATAGGGTGCAAGACAGAATTCACACTTACCCGATTTAGGGATAGGAGAAATATTGCTTATTGAATCCAGGTCTTAAACAAGGGCCTCCACCCTCTCACTGGCTCGAGAGAGATCCGATTTAGTGATTGGATCATAAACTAATTGTTCATTAGAGGATCAGTTGAAGCATAAGGGACAAGACAAAATATCGAGGGTAAAACAACTCATCGACCCGGTCGGTATTACGAACAACCTGTAAAGGGTCAACTTATTGATTATGGTTAAATCATGTGGACACAAATATATCTATAGTGAGGAGAATGCAACTATCAAGCTATAGTGGTGTGACTTGATAGTTAACGAATATTGATTAATTCGATCTAAAGATTTTAGCCAATTAATCTTAATCGTTGGAGCTCATGATCTGTAGGTCCATAAGGTCTCTCTACTAACTCGTAAAACATGAACACCTTGAATTATTAAATTGAGTGAATTTGGAATGATATCAATTTGAAAATGTTCAAATTGAAATAAGGGTTTTTGAGTTTGAATTAGTTCAAATTCAAATTAGGGTTTGCATAATTATATTCAATATAATTAAAGTTCAATTTGTTGAAATTAAATAAAATTGGAAATTGTATAATACTTAAATGTTGATTTAAATACCAACTATATGAATAAGATTCATGTTTAAACTTTAGTGTGTGATTAATTTGATATTTGATATTAAATTAATTAATTAATTAAATATGTTTAATTAATTAAAAATCAAATTAATTTTCAATTTTATAAATTGAATATTGAAATATTAAAATTGATTAATTATGAAGTAATCAATTTGAATTTAATTAATTTAAGATTAATTAAGAGAAAATGAAAATTAAATTTGATATTGTAAATTGTTTTTGGAAGTGGGGTTTTCCCACTTTTTACTTCCAAGCATGAGCTGTTGCATATGCAATTCACACCAAATTTCCACTTCAATTGTTGAAGGAGTTGCTGGCAATGAAGTTTTAATGATGGCCTGCATATAGCTGAGCAATAAAACACTTCCAATTTGCTGAGATGAGGTTGATGGACTGAAGGTTGAAAATTAGCTTTTGCATCATCTTCTTCTTCCTTTTTAAACCCACAAATTCACTCAAATCTGAGTTCCACCACTCAAATTCAAGGCTAAGAATAATAGAGAAGTCCTCTTGGTAGTTCACGGACTAATTTAGAGCTGAATTGGACTGAAGAGCAGCTTGGATTTGAAGATTACATCACATAAGGTATGTAACTTGAAACCCACTTGAATATGCATGCTTTAGAACTCAAATTAAATATAATTAGATTGCTTATTGATTCTGTTAGTTTCCGCTGCATGATAATGTATCCTATCAAAATATTAAACTAATTCAACACCTAATATATACATAAATCCTATTCATGTAATTAATAATTAAATCAATAATTAAATATTTTAAACTTTCAAATTTCGTTTAATTTTGATAAATTAAACGTTTAGTCATATCAAATATAATTATTCAAACCCTAATTTGAAATTGAACAATTCAATTTCAAACCATAATTTGCAATTCGAGCACTTCAAATTGAAACCTTAAATTCAATTTGAACATTTCAAACTGAAAACTTAATTTTGATTTTGAACAATTCAAAATCACTCAATTCACTAATCCAAGGTGTTCATATTTTACAAACTAGTAGATAGACCTTATGGACCTACAGATCATAGACCTTATGGACCTATAGATCATGAGCTCCAATGATTTGAGATTAATTAGGTAAACTCGTTAGACTCAATTAATCAATATTCGTTAACTACCGAGTCACATCACTATAGCACGATAGTTGTGTTGGGGTTGATGCCCTAAATTTCGTAGGACCCTATAGTTTGTAAACTTTGTATGAACAAGCTCTTATGTGATTAATAATATATGATATTTTATTCATCTTGTCTATAAAATATGTGATATTTTAGTTGCATTAACCATAAAACAATAAGCTAACATCCAAGGTTATCATTGTAACTTAAACATATATGTGGAGACATACAGGTGGATCATGTTTATGTGATAACCTAAATGGTCTGTAATATATGAGTCTTATCCTGGGTGACACTACGAATATGATCCACTTTGTAGGTGTTACAATTGCTGTAAAGTGCTACAAATGATCTGATCCTGATCATTCATGTATAGACATGCAAGCGGGGATATTCTATATAAAGGAGTTTGTATAAGAACGGACCACAAAATGTTTAGTCTCATTATATAACGTCATTCATAATAGAGACTTTCATTATACTAGGATGACCATAGGTAACATGACCTGAATCCTGAGTGAGTTGTGAACTCTTGCTTATGAGGGCGGTCCTTTGATTTGTATGATTGAGAGTGCCCAAATCACCTACTCAACAAGCCTACCATTTTGGGGATTCGTCTTATTAGGGAGCTGGGAATACAGCTACACAAGATGAAATTCACTCATTTCTCAAAGCAAGGATAAGTAGATAAGTTTCTCCCTTAAAGGCTAATTTCGGGTCTTGAACAATGTGGTGCCACATTCTTTCTTGGCCCGAGAGGGGTTTAGTTATAGTGGGACTATGATCAATTATTCATTAGAGGGACCAGTGGTACTTAAGAAGTTAGATATAATTATAGGGGCAAAACGGTAATTTAGCCCAGCTGTATTTACGAGCAATTTGTGAAGAGTCATCGTACTGTTGATTGGTTATATCCAATGGACATAGAAATATATCTGTAGTGTAAATAGTGCAACTGTCGGTCTTTAGTGGGATGTCCGACAGTTAATGGATGGTGAATAATATAATTAAATAATTAATTATTCATGTACTATTGGAGCTTCAAGTTATAAGTCCATAAGGTCCCCTTGGTAGCTTAAAAGGATTTAGTTGATAATCAGTTTTTGGGTTAATTTGAATTGTTCAAATTAATAAGAGGGATTTAATTATATATGATATAATTAAATTGATTCAATTATATATGATGTAATTGTTATAATGTATTTGATACATTATAGTTTATTTGGAGGAAATAAATATTTGAATGGGATTCAAATATATTTTCTATGAATGTGATTCATAGTTGTTAAATTTAATATATATTTGATTTATATTAAATGTCATAAAATAGAAAAAAAGAAACTATAGTTTATATTGTATATGATACAATATTAAAACTATAGGTTATGTGTTAGATTTGATATAACATGTAGTTTAAATAAATATAATATGATAAGTTAGTTATCATATTTATTTATATTATTTTATTATTTTGAATAATAACTATTCTATTTTCTCTTCAACCACCTTAGCGGGTGGTTATTCTATTTTGTGGCAAAAGGAATAAAAGAAAATAGTTTTCTCTTCTTCCTTAGAATACCTACACGATTGAAAGAGATTGATATACGATTAGGTTTTTGCAGAACTATTTTGTGCTTTCTCTTAATCTTCTTCCTCGAAACTCAAACATTCTCTCCTAACAAAAATAGTCAGAGCCTACCACTCTTGCGTTCTCACCCTGAGAATACCAAAGCCTTATTGTGGTAGTGTCTTCTCTGTTTAGTTTGTGAAGTTCTTGAAGAAGGTCTTCAAGAAGTTGCTAAGTTTGAAGCTCGTGACCGTTCGAGGGAATTACACGAAGAAAGGTTCTTCAAAGGTGATATCTCTTAAACCCATTTTCCTTGTAAAAAGTATGTTGTAATTTATTGTGAATGCATATATCTTGTATGTTTACTATAAATTTAGTTTTTAATATAATGAAATTTGGACGATCCGTTTCCGCTTAAGGATCTCTTGTAAAACGAGCTCCTTCAAGTTACACTCTCCTCACGGTAGATATATTTCTGTCTACTTGATTTAACCATGATTAGTAAGTTGACACTTTACAGGTTGTTTGTAATAAACAGTTGGGTCAAATGCTATTTTACCCCCAAAATTACATCTTGATTCTTAGGTTCTTTTGATCCTCTAATGAAAAATTGGTTTGTGATCCAATCACTAAACTGAATCCCACTCACACCAATGAGAGGGTGGGGCCCCTTCTTCAAGACCTGGATTTAGTACTTAAGAGAATAACCTTTCTACTAACCCTAAATCGGGTAGGTGTGAATTCCATCTTGCATCCTATGTCCCAAGCTTTCTACCTGGTCTTACCCTTGAAATAGGAGGTTTATTGAGTCGGCGTTGTTGAGCCAACCCTCACCTATGCAAACCTAAGGATAATCTCAAATAAACAGGAGTTCATAATTAGCTCAGGATTAACGTCGAGTTACCTAGGTTATCTATTAGAAACAGTTAGTCTTAAACAGTAAATAGCGTTATAAAGTAAGAGTGACTTATTTCTTAGTCCGATTATATGAAAACTCATTACAGGCCCCCACTTCTCATGTCTCTATATGAATGATTCAGAATCACATTATTTGTATTATCTACAAAGCGGGCCAATCCGATAGTATTACTAGAACAAGGTACCCAATCTTATTTGTATACTATAGATCGTTTTGGTTATTTACTCAAACTTGATCCATCTTTATTTCTCCGCATAAAGTTTAATTATTCATATAATAGCTATGAATCTTAATTTATTGGACTTAGTTATTACAAGTGTAATTTACATATTCAACAACACTTTTATTTGAATAAATGTAAATAACATTTTTATTGATAATAGAATATATTTAACTTTACAAACTGTGAGTTTTAGAACATACAACTTAACATCGGATTTACCAATTTATGTCTCCAACTTTAATTCAGGACACCTGTCAACTTTTAATTGGTCTCAAATTTGATGATTGTAATTTTGTCATAATTTGGTAATAATGTGTCAATTTGTGATTGATCCAAAATTTCTCATTCAACAGGCATATCTGGAGTGATTTTAAATTGATCCACCATATATAAAAGCATGTTTTGTAGTGATTTTGAAAATGTCAAAAGTGATTTTAGTCATTTAGATACACTCCCAAGCATAATATTTAATTTTTACACTTTTAATGCAATTTTCATATTGTCTAAATTAGTTTTGAATTATTAAAAATATATTTCAAATTGATTCAAAAAATGAAAAAAAAATAATTTTAATCATTTTAAAATCACTTTTGAACCTGACTTGTATATATGATGGGTTAATTTTACAAATCATAAACATGTACTTTGAAATTAATGAAATTTAGCCATTCATGGTTCTAGCCCTATTCATAAGCCACATTAGTATAATGATTTTTCATTCTTAAATTTCGTTAGATTCTTTGTAAAATATATTCATAACTTTGTATGAATTGAAATTTGATAAATGAAAGAATAGAAATTAACAAAGGATATGACAGAAGTGTTTTTTCCAAGGGGTTTGATGTAGAATATTCTCCTCGTGGATTTATATTTCCAAAGAAACCAAAATGGCTATGGACACTGGACAGGCAGACCTTGGTAAGAGTACATATATTTGAGTTCAACTAAGAATTTGATCTTTAACTTTAGATCGATTACATTTGTTTTCATCGATTAAACTATGTTCAAATTGGTTATTGAATACTAAAAGAAATTTAGTCTTTGATGTCAGTTGAAAAAAATTAAAACGGATGTACAATATCGATTTCTCAAAAAAAGATCTTTAATGTCAGCTTTAAACCAACATTGTAGCCACATTAATATATAGAGAGAGAGAGATGAGTTAATGAAAAATAAATTTAGGGGTCGTTTGCTTTTTGGGAATGTAGATAACCGGAATCTTAAACGCCCGACGTTATATATATATATTAGGATTATAGATGTCCGTCATCTTTAGACTACCATGTTTGTTTTGTAGGAATATTTTTGCGGGAAATATTTTGATAACTGTGTTTGTTTTGTGGATTTCTATTCGGGAATGTCTTAAATTTACATAAAGTTCAAAAAAATGCTCTTACGCCTATTTTTTACTTTATAATTAATTTGATATTATTTGAACTTATATAACATATTTATTTTTATCCATTTGATTTTTTAAAAAATTAATACAGTTTATATTATTTTTATACGTTATTTTTCTCAAGAAAATAATTATCATAATTTAAAATTTTTAAAAAATAAATATTAATTTGAATTTGAATTTGAATATATTGCTAAAAAATAATTAGAATTATGATATAACTAAAAATATATGATATACATGGTTGACGGTATTAATTTTAATTATATAATGCATATGAATAATAATATATATAAAATAAAATAAAAAGGAATGACAAAAAAGTAACATTGTCCTCAACTCAGAAATCTGGAAAATCATATTGGAAGGCATTCAAACTCTCTAGATGCCCGAAAATCTTGTGATGTTGACATCACATAGTATCACAAAACAAATACGATAATCTAAACTAATACTTGCGAAACAAACGCCCGTTAGGGTTTCAGAAAATTGGGGAAGATGGCTTATTGGAGGTTTTATTTTGGAAAAAATGACTCTTTAAAAAGAATGTATTTTTTACCCCTTATAGGTAAGAAAAGAACACTATACCCTTTTTTTAGGAAAAATATTCAAAACCCTCCCTCCCCCATGACCGTTTTCTTGCAACTCTTAAAATTCCTTTCAAAACTCCTTACAACTCCTCACATTCTTTCATTTTTTTTTTCATTATTTAAGTTCATCATCTTCAAGTTCATCAGTTCATCTTCATCAAGTAAGTATTTATGCACGTTTTATGAGGGTTTTGGTTTTAGATCTTTTGGCATTTTGATTTTATAGGTTTTCGTGGGGTTTCATAATTTTTTTGATTTATTTGTTAAAAAAACATTGCATTTTAGAATGATTTTGAGGCCTACTGGAGGTTTATGAGTTGATTTGTATATTAGAAACCATATTTTTGCTTTAAACTCTGATTTTCGAACTTTGAACATTTCCAATTCAATGAAGCCCAGTTGGGCTTCTTTAGATATTGACCGGGCAGGGGAAAATTGTGACTAGGTAGGGGAAGGGGGGGACGGGCCGAGTGAGATGGGGCGAGACGGGGAATGAACGACCAGGTATGGGTTTGGCACGGTCTTGGGACTGGCTGGGTATGGGGCTGGGTGACTTGGGAAACGAGATGGGATCGGGGCGAGAAGAAGGAGGGACGATCGGGTATGGGTGTGGCCCGGTCCCAGGACCGACCGGGTATGGAGCCGGGTGACTTGAGAAACGGGACGGGACCAGGCAAGAAGGGGTGAAGAGGCGAGTGGTCCAGAAAATAAACTACTAGATTTTGGCCTGATCGGGCTCGAGCTTGGGCTAAAATCCATTAGCTTCTTTTTTGGACCGAGCGATCGGGGAACGGGGAAGGGGTCGAACCGGGCAATCTTCAAAACTAGCTACTGGTTTTTGGCCCGGTCTGGGCCCAACCGGATATTTGGTTGGGTAAAAAAATAATAGCTTTTTTTTAAAAAAAAATTATTATGACGCATTGTTGTGTTATGTTGACTTTTAATTTATCTATTTGATGAAAAATGTAGGTTATAATGGACCTAGAAATGAAGGTTCAACCTAATGCACGTAGGTTAGTTAGGGCACGCCTTTCCAACCTTAATTAGGAATTAGGACGCTCGCTCGATTCGGATTAATTGATTTTTGGGCTTATAGAGATTAATTAATTCGCACCGATTGGGTAGCTATGCATGAATAATTCGAATATATGATATTTTGGCTTAAAACAATGGTTTAATTTACATTGAATGACTATTTGATCCGAGAACTAAATGAATCCATTACTGTTTCATATATCCATTGTATTTTACTTTTCCCTGCATATTTTCAATTTCAAAACAAAAAACCAAAAACTCGTTTTTACTGTTTTTCCACGGTCGAATCTGACCCAAAAAGAAATTAATTCTTTGCTTCTCTGTGGTTCAACCCTGCACTTACCACTATCGCTACGTTTTAGTAGTGATAGGAGTAGTTCGATGATTTTACAAATTTTCTTTTGTTTTGGTTTGAAGTCAAATCAATGACATTGATTCTCGATCCGAACAAAAATGGCATCGTTTCCGGGGAAGCAAGCCAATTAATATCTTTAGTTAAAATTGACTGTTAAACTTTAAAACAGTTTAAGTTATGGCTAATATGCAGATTCAGAATTCGCATGGTCCTGAGTACGAATATTATCCTCCTTGGGAGTTGCTTAGCCAAACATCGTTGTCGATGTTGTATCCGTCTACCAATCTAGGTATTTCTTTAGAGGATATAGTTAGGGAACTTTCTAATTGTTCTGGTGAGTTTGTGCAAGAGTGCCTCTACGATTATCAAGATCCAATCAGTTTCCAGCAAGATGACCTCTTATTTCGAACATCGGGTTAGAGTTTGAGCTTCAAGAGTCTGAGTGACCACATTACTTAGATCACTGAATCAGTTAGGAGACTGGAGGAGTCTTGGAAATCATCTTCTGAGAACGTCGAGGTGAGCAGTGGAGATACTTGCATCAATGATTCTGCAGAGCAGCTGGTTTCTCGAATTTCTGACAAAGGTAAGCATTAGATTATTGAACGTACTAATGATTTTTCTGAGTGTGCAGATAATCATTCAGAGCCGTCCTACATCTGCGACACTGAGGCTGACCTTGTAATGGAATACGTGTGGATTAATTTAGATGATGATGTTTACCCTCTGTCATCCCAAGAACAAATTTGTGAGGTTAAGTATGAATATGGGCTTAATTTGGAAGAATCTCAGGTAAAAGCGTTAGAGGCTCCCAAGCCGCGTCATGTTCTTTGTACTGGTATTTCTCTTATTTTTGAATTTTGCTCACTTTCACCTCACGAGTCAGTCGAGTCTGTTGAGTCATAGTCTTTATTTTTTGAAGAGTTAGTCCTTGAGTTTTTTATTTTATTTCCTTTTATAAATATGAAAAATACAAAATTCGACCTATCTTGTTCTCTTCAAAAGATAAAGAACCTTATAGCCTTACCGGGCTGTATTGACTCATCCGAGAAGGGACCAAAGAAATATGAGAATTTCTTTGTGCCTTGACAGGGGGTAGGTCACGTCAAGCAATTGACATTAAAAATTTGTCTTTCCTAGAGGGAACCAAGTGATAAAATTTACTGCTTTCTTTATTTGTTTTCTAGATTAGTTTTTTTTTTTTTTTTTTTTTTTTTTTTTTTTTTTTGTAGGGATGACCTAGAGGAGAGAGCATTTTTTTGGAAGATGAGCCTACTACCACCACTATCCCATGTGCGACATTGTTATCAGGGGAAGTTTTCTATTCCCTTGTTTTTATTCTATTTTAGCTTTACTAGAGATACATTAGGGACAATGTATCATTTTAAGTTGGGGGTCGGGTACTCGTTGGGTAGCTTTTTTTTATTATTAGCTTGGGGTCCTTGAGCGTTGTGCTCGGGCAATACTTGTGTGCTTTAATTGCCTTCTCGCTATTTGCTCTGTTATTAACATGATAGTTTATAACACACTCTTCCTGTAATGAAATTTGCATGAAGGAACGTTAGGAAAACATGATCATGATTTTAGCCCATTTTTTAAAAGAAATTTCTTGTCACTCATGCATATTTAAGTCATTGTTTTGCAAAATTAAAGTCTTGCATGCTTAGAATTAGGTTATCTGATTTTTTATTTCTGTTGTCAACCCGAAAGGTCCACCTTTGACTTAGGAGTAACTATGCTTGTTTTAGAGCAAAACTAGACAAAGTGGATAAAATAGGACCTACTGTGAATAAAAAATAAAAAAGAAATAAATAAATAAAGAAAAACAAATTAGTTGCAATTTTGAAAAAAAAAAAAAAACTTAAAAAAAAGAGGCATTAGTCGACGTGCCTGCAAAAAAATAGTGTGTGTGTGTGTGCATGGATAGAGGTGAAAAGAGTTACCTCCATCGTGTCTAGTTAGGGCCCACGAGAAAAGAGTGATAGGCTCCCGGTGGTGGGGTGTGAAAGCTAGCCTCTAGGTAAAATAAATGTCCTTTATGTTTTGTGTGTGTGTGTGTTTAGGCACCTTTGCCTTAGTATTGCCCTCTTTTTTTGCAAGTGTGGTATGTCCAAGGTTGATAACCGAACCAGAGTAGGGGAAAACGGGATGAGATCCTTATAAAACTTTTTCGAGCTATGTAAGCTTAACTAGCAAAACTCTAGGCTCACTTATGCATGAATAGATTGAGAATCATTCTTAAACTTATGCTTCATTGATTGATCATAATTGAATTTCGTTCTTAATTAAAAATTTCATTTTGACTGTTGAGATTGGAGTAACAACTTTGCGAATTAAGCTAGCATGTCTTTAATTATCTTATATTCAATTTGATTGTGTGTTTCTACCTTGTTCGGGACGAGCAAGAATTAAGTTGGGGGTGTTTGATAGCTCTAAAAAAGAGCTACTATTCTTAACATGATTAGGCTCGTTAATGGATTTTATGTGTTTATTGTCTTATTTTGTAGGTATCGTGCACCGAAGAGGTAGAATCAAGAAATCGGAGTCAACGGGACTAATCTGAAGCAATTTGGAGGTGATTTGAGCAGCCAAGCTTCAAAATAGTGAAAATTACGAAACTATCACTGTCACAGGGTTGCAACGTTAGCTTGACGCTCTACCTGTTGGGTTTTATGTCCTAAAACTCGTGGTTTGTAAACAATAGAACTTATTCTGAAAATTCAATAAGGTGTTATTGATTAGATGTTTTGCTTAATAGAAATCTAATAAACCTAAAAGTCCCTTGACCATTGGATGAGTACTTGAACTTTATGTGGAGACATAAAGGTGGATCAAGTTCGAGTAAATAGTCAAAATGATCTATAGTATATGAATAAGGTTGGGTACCTTATTCTGGTAATACTATTGGATGCGACCTACTCTGTAATTGTTACAAGGAGTTGTAAAGTACTACAAACGATGTGATCCTAATTCGTTCATGTTGGGACATGAGGAGTGGGGGTGTCCTTGTACAAAAGAGTTTGTACAAGATCGAACCACGAAATTAGTCACTCTTACTTTATAACGTTGTTTACTGTTTAAGACTGACTATTTCAAGCAATGACCTAAGTAACTTGACCTTAATCTTTAGCTAACTATGAACTCCTATTTATTTGGGATTATCCTTAGATTTGCATAGGTGAGGGTTGACTTAACAACGCCGGCTCAATAAACCTCCCATTTCAGGGGTAAGATCGGATAGATAATTGGGGACATAAGATGCAAGAAAAAATTCACTCCTACCCGATTTTAGGGATAGTAGAGAGGTTGTTCTCTTAAGTGTTGATTCTAGGTCTTGAACAAGTGGCCCCACCCTCTCATTGGCCCAAGAGGAACTCGATTTTAATGATTGGATCACAAAACAATTGTTCATTAGAGGATCAGTGGGAACTTAAGGAACAAGAGGTAATTTCGGGGGTAAAATAGAAATTCGACCTAGCCGTTATTACTAACAACCTGTGAGGGTTGACTTACTAATCATGGTTATATCAAGTGGACATAATATATCTACAGTGAGGGGAGTTCAACTATGGGCTTTAGTAGAATGACCCATTAGTTAGGTTAGATCATCTATTGAGTTTAACCGACTAATCTCGAATCGTTAGAGCCCATGATCTGTAGGTCCACGAGGTCCCCCTACTAGCTCGGAAATGGATTATCTCTAGAATAGTTGATGAGTTAATTTGAAACGTTCAAATTAGAATCAAACGGAATTGGAGAATATATATTTAAATATGATTTAAACATATGAAGATGAATTTGTGTAAAATTAATTTAATATTGGATATTAAATTAATTAGAATTATTTAAATAATTTAAATAATTATTTATTAATTTTATTAGAAAATTAATTTATGAAATTAATTTGTAAAATTAATAAATTTGATTTTAGACATCAAAAGTGATTTTTAAATCAAAATACAGATTTTGGAAATAGAAAATTACAAAAAAAAGGAAAAATGAGATTTTTTGAACTTCATCTTCAAGTTGCTCACTAAGAACCCATTATCTTCAACCTTCAATTACACCAAGCATGAACTGCATCCCATACAGCAGATCTCTTTGCATGATAGTCTGCAATATATTAAAGAGATTGGAGTGATGTTGATGTGATTGCAACCGATTGAATTTTTCTGAAAATTCAGGTAGAAGAAAATGTTCTTTATTTTGGGTTGCTGTTGTGAGCATTCTCCAAATTTTCTTTGATTCCAACTTATTTTGAGTCTCACAACTCAATCTAAAGCACCAAGAGAATAGTAGAGAAGATCTTATGGTGGTATGCACAAAGATTTGTAGGATTTAGCAGCTGAAAATCGAGATTTCAAAGGTTCTTCAAAGATATGTTCTTGAAACCCATTAAATTATGTTTGAGCATGTTTTCATTTTTGCCAAAATTAATTAATTAGAGTGCTTATCGATCCTCGTTGCTTCCACTGGGTGTTGGTACCATTCCAACAATTGGTATTAGAGCATCAAATAAGTATTCAATTTGGTTTAATTTTGGTTTGATGGGTGTTTTATATGAAAATATGAAACTGCTGTACTGATATGATTTTCTAAGTTTTGGCTTTTAATTTCTCTTTAATTTATCGTTTAAATTTTTAATTGGCTCTTATTTGATGAGCTTATATGTCTTCCCAAGATTCTGTAATTTATTTGGAGTCATTAAAGTTGAAATTAAGTTGTAATTCAAAGAAATAAACAAAGAGGCCGAGTTGCAGATTCCAGAAAATCAATCTCTGTTCATATCGTCATTGAGCTTCAGTAACTAAACAATCGTTTAGCTTCATGCGTTAGACGGTGTGAAGAAAAGCTAAACGATCGTGTAGCTTCGGTCATTGATCGTTTAGGTGTTGTGCGCTAGACGATCGTGTACCTGTGGGAGCTAAGCGATGCATTGTATTGCTATACGATGGCACTACACGATTGTGTAGCTTCACGTCGGAGCTAAGCGATAGCGCTACATGATCGTTTACCTTTGATCGGGAGCTAAGCGATGCGTTGAGTCGCTATGCGATAACACTAAGCAATCGTTTACCTCTATGCGGTAGCTAAGCGATGCGTTGAGGTGCTAAGTGATAGCACTACGTGATCGTTTACCTATGTGCGATATCTGGGCGATGCTTCGAGAGCTATGCAATTGCACTAAGCGATCGCTTACCTTGTGCGCACGCTAAATAATCAAGATGCGACGCTAGACGATGGCGCTAAGTGATCATGTAGTAAATGTCTGTGCTAAACGATGGAGTTGAATGTATGACGATGGTCGTCATTGCTAAACGTAAGCCTTAGCGAAGATATTGAATATGAGCAAGAGTTGTCGATTTGACTGGTTCTCTTGAGGTCTTGTCCGATTCAGCCTCAAATGGTTTTTGGCTGGTCCAGTTCAGATGGTTCGGGTCTGGTTCAAGCGGTTTGGAGTGGTTCAAGCGGTATTGAAGTTGTTTTTGTAATAGTTAGGCTTTTGTTTGCTTGTTTTTGCCAAAACTAAAACCATACCAGTCTGTGTTTAATTATTTATGCATTGAATGTATGTTATAATTAAATAAATCTTGTATGTGCATATAGTATGCCATTTAGATTTAAAATCCCACCATAGGAAGCATGCAACATGCATTGAAAGNTACCTTGTGCGCACGCTAAATAATCAAGATGCGACGCTAGACGATGGCGCTAAGTGATCATGTAGTAAATGTCTGTGCTAAACGATGGAGTTGAGCAATAATGTTAGACACTAAGCGATCGTGTAGCGCCCTTTGGCACTAGACGATGACATTATGCGATAAAAGAAAAACACTACACGATCGTGTAGCTTTGTTAGGCGATATGCATTGGTTGCTAAACGATCACGCAAACACTAAACGATTAGGCAAAATGTATGACGATGGTCGTCATTGCTAAACGTAAGCCTTAGCGAAGATATTGAATATGAGCAAGAGTTGTCGATTTGACTGGTTCTCTTGAGGTCTTGTCCGATTCAGCCTCAAATGGTTTTTGGCTGGTCCAGTTCAGATGGTTCGGGTCTGGTTCAAGCGGTTTGGAGTGGTTCAAGCGGTATTGAAGTTGTTTTTGTAATAGTTAGGCTTTTGTTTGCTTGTTTTTGCCAAAACTAAAACCATACCAGTCTGTGTTTAATTATTTATGCATTGAATGTATGTTATAATTAAATAAATCTTGTATGTGCATATAGTATGCCATTTAGATTTAAAATCCCACCATAGGAAGCATGCAACATGCATTGAAAGTATGTTATAATTTGTTATAATATATATTATGCATGTTAGGGTTTCTTGTATTTGATATAAGTGTTATATTAGATATTGAATGCCTGTATGTTGTGGATGTTTAGCATGTATAAAGTTTTATAAGTTGTTATAAAATTGGGTTAGACATTTAAAATCCATAACAAAGAATAGTTGCATGCTCACGTTGGTTAACCACTTGTTTTAATTAGTTAAAATGGGTCGTTAAAATTTAAAATTTAAAATTCAAAATTTGATTATAATAAAAATTCAAAAATATTGTTTTCAGAACTAATATCATTTGAATCATAAAATTTGAAAACAGTTTTCAAGAATAGAATTTTGATTGTTACCAGACACATATTTATTAAATCTGAATTCGAATTTTCTTCAACATCTCCTTAATTTACATTAATTGATTTTGATCGTTTCAATTAACTCTCATATTGCACTTTTTCGATCAAATTCGAACGACCCTTCTAGAACAATAAAGTTTTTTATGTGGCCTTCCTTTTCGGTAAATTGGAGTTAAGTAATATTCCAAAGCTTTTTAATATTAGCTTTTTTTAAGTTTATTATTTTAGTTATTGGGTTTACTTTATTTTAGAATCAAACATGTATAATGCTCTTTATCTCCATCCAATAAAATGGGAAAGGTTCGTGATTGAGTGTATAAAATTTATCTCAAAATGAGTACCATTCAATTAATATAAAATTTGAACCATCATTACGAGATTTGATTCTCTCATTTCACATATTGTAAGGAAAAAAAGGTATGCAATTTATTTATTTTGAACAACAAATAATAAATGATGATTGACAACATGAACATAGTTCAACTGGCATAAATGTGTCGACTTCGAAATATGAGGTTCGATCTCCTACTCCCTACATAATTGTCAAAAAAGAAAAAAAAACCAATAAAAATAAGATTTGAAAAGCATTATCAATATATGCATTCTTAGTCTTCAGTAAGGTTGGCAATGGTTCCCCGTCCCCATCTTGATGGGGGAATGGCGGAGATTCTCCATTAGGAAAATGAGTCACATGGGGACTCATTCCTCGTTTACCCTTCTGTTTCTCCATGGGAACCTTTTAAAAAAAGAAATCATAAAGTTCTCTTCGGTTTGAGCTTAGACACTTTAGTTATATATATATGTATATATGTATGCATTTAAAATTTAATCGGGGCGGGGTTGGGGTTGGGGTCGGGGACGGGACGAGGATATGGTTCAGATACCCTAAAGAGGTCCCTAATTTAACCCCATCCTCAGTTAAATCGAAGATCGGGATGAGACCTGTGGGTAATTTTGCCAATCCTAATTTTCAATTGTGTTTAGTTTAACTTTTCAAGTGTTTTATTTTAAAATTAGGTCATTTTAGAAAAAATTAAAGTGGTTGACAACCACTTAAAATAGTTATTGAAACATTTTCAAAATGTATTTTAAACAGATTTCATAAAAAAAAAATTAAATAAAAAAGACTTTTTCGAAAAACATTTTTTCTCCTTAATTCAAACAAGTCATTCATGAAACTAAGCTTTATAGAGTAGACTCAGAAGACATATAGCATGTGCCTTTTAATATAAAGATTTGAAGAAATAGGGGTATTCCCTTTACATCTCTTTACATCTTCATTTATTACTTTTTAATTTATTCCAACTGTATCAGTTGTATTAGATAATAAAGGCTACGTGATGTCACAATTATTATTAGTTTATTGACTTGATGTGTTTCATTAGCTATCGATCTGGATTTTCAACATCGTGTTATTAAATCTGATTCTCTTGCTGCAATCAAAGCTCTCAAGGATCATTGTTTCTTAAGAACAAAATTAGCATCTGGATGGATGAAATTCAAACGTCTCTTTGCTGGCTTTCTTCCTTCTCGTTGCCACATTCTCCCAAAGCTTGTAATAGTTAGCATAGCTCATTCCTTAGCTTTTTTTTGTTTTAAATTGTAAGGTGTGTTTTGTTTAACTTTTCAAGTATTTAATTTTTAAGCCATTTTGAAAAACAAATTAAAGTTTTTTGACAACCTCTGAAAATAGTTTTTGAAGTGTATTTTAATTAGTTTTTATCAAAAAAATTTAAATAAAAATAATTTTTTTGAAAGACATTTTTTCTTTAGTCAATCCAAAAAGCCTTTAATTCTTCTTTTTTTGGATGGAGTCTTTTCCATTTTGGCTCTCTTCTCTTGTTCAAAATGATCCGTGTGATTTTCTTCGTCAATTTCATCTCTACTAATTTTTTTTTTTAAATAAATGTATTCTTCTAATTTATAGATAGAATTTATATATAAATGAATCTTTGCATTTGCCAACTTAAACATAGCTCACAATTAATGAAGACATATGTCATCGACCCATAATAATAATAATTAAATTTTTTATTTGATAACCATTTTGTTTATTATTTTTTTTTTTAATTAAGCTTATGAACACTACTTCTATCTCTAAATTTCTTCCTTTATTATATACTAATCATCAATGGTTTAAAAAAAGTAACTTTTAAAAAGTTGTTTTTGTTTTTGGAATTTGGCTAAGAATTTAATCATTATACTTAAGAAAGATGCAAATCATGATAAGAAATATAGATGATATAAGTTTAATTTTCGAAAAATAAAACAAAAATAAATAGTTATCCAATGAAGCCTAAATTTTTTTTTTAGAATGTAATATTGCAATTGTGAGAGATAAATAATCAAACTTCAGCCATTAGAAAAGGTTACTAGTGTCACTTAACAATTGAGCTTGGTTGACATACTTTAGTGTTAATTATTCCTCTCTTTATTTATCAATTTTATTTTTATTATTTTAAAATTTTTAATATATATGCTTTTTTGTATTTTTTCAGTCCGCAATGAGTGAGGGTATAAAAGAACCATAAATGCTAACTTTTTGGTAAAAAATATGTTGATTAAACCAATTGAATTATACTCAAGTTAAAAATTTTATCACTGTGTGTTCGAATCAAGAATTGATGTCGTTAATTCGACTTCAAACCGAAACAAAAGAAAATTTATAAAATCACCGAACTACTCCAATTACTATTAAAACATAGCAACAATGGTAAGTGTAGGGTCGAACCACAGAGGAGAAAATAATTAATTTATTTTTGGGTTAGATTTGACCGTGGAAAAACAGTAAAAATGGGGTTTTTGGTTTTGAAATTGAAAACATGCAGGAAAAAGTAAAATGCTATGGATATATGAAACGGTAATGGATTCATTTTGTTCTCGGATCAAGCAGTCATTTAACGTAAACTAAATCATTGTTTTCAACCAAAATACCATATATTCGAATTATGCACGCATAGCTACCCAATCGGTGCGAATTAACTAATCTTTATAAGCTCGAAAATCAATTAATCCGAACCAACAAAGTGTCATAATTCGTAATTAAGGTTGGAAAGTCGTGCCCTAACTAACCTACATGCTCTTAGATGCAATTAGGTCTTCGGCGGCCAAAAGAACTAAAAACACATGCATTAAGATTCAAGATTCAACAATGTTGATTAAGTGTCAAGATAGTCGTGTTCAAATAATCAATTTATTCCTTAAATCTAGATTAAACGTGCGATGCAAAGATTCATGGACAGCCTATAAACCTAAGCATGCTCATCTAATATGTACTACAAGGGTAAATTCAAAGCATGGACGATTACAAGAATATATGCGAGCTTGAATTTAACTAGCTAAAACCTGCAATCATGGTCAATCCAACACATAAGAAAGTCTAAATTAAACAAGATTCAAGAAAAACATAATTTTGAATTAAAACATAAAGATTGAACAGAAAACTCATCAAACAAGAATGTTTGGTCCAAGAACTAAATGAAAGATTACCTCATCGATTCATAGATAAACCAGCGAGATACATTCCTATACACGTTCATAATCTGAAAATAAAATAAAAACAAACCTCAAGGTACTGAAAATTGAAGAGACTAGAAGAAGAATGAAGATTAACTTCGGCCTCCAAAATTTAGCATATTTTGACCTAGGGCCGAGGAGGAGTATTTATAGGATAAATCTCACGTTGGCGTTGCGCAACTTCAGAGCGTTGCAACACTGCACATTCTACCTTAAAGTGTCAGGGTAGTGTTAGAATGATACTAGCACACAACGGAAGTGACGAGGATCGATAAGCACTCTAATTGATTAATTTTGGCAGAAACGAAAACATGCTCAAATAGAATTTAATGGATTTCAAGAACATACCTTTGAAGAACCTTTGAAATCTAAATTTTCAGCTGCTAAATCCTCCAAATCTTTGTACAGACCACCACAAGATCTTCCTACTATTCTCTTGGTGCTCTAGATTGAGTTGTGGGACTCAAAATAAATTGGAATCAAATGGAATTTGGAGAATGCTCACAACAACAACAACCCAAAATAAAGCACACTTTCTTCTATCCAAATTTTCAAAAAAAATTCAATTGGTTGCAATCACATCAACTTCACTCCAATCTCTTCAATATATTGCAGACTATCATGCAAAGAGATCTGTTGCATGGGATGCAGCTCATGTTTGGAGTAATTGAAGGTTGAAGATAATAGGTTCTTAGTGAGCAACATGAAGATGAAGTTGAAAAATCCCATTTTTCCTTTTTCAATAATTTTCTATTTCCAAAATCTATATTTTTTTTATTTAAAAATCACTTTTGATTTCTAAAATCAAATTTATTAATTTTACAAATTAATTTCATAAATTAATTTTCTAATAAAATTAATAAATAATTATTTAAACAATTTAAATAATTCTAATTAATTTAATGTCTAATATTAAATTAATTTTACAGAAATTCATCTTCATATATTTAAATCATAGTTAAATATATATTCTGCAATTTTATTTGATTCTAATTTGAATATTTTCAATTAACTTATCACACTATTCTAGAGATAATCCATTTCCGAGTTAGTAGGGGGACCTCGTGGACCTACAGATCATGGGCTCCAACGATTCGAGATTAATCAGTTAACTTATTAGATCGATCTAACCCTCATTCGTTAACTAATGGGTCACTTCATTAAAGCCCATAGTTGAACTCTCCTCACTGTAGATATATTATGTCTACTTGATATAACCCCTTTACAGGTTGTTCGTAATAACGGCAAAGTTGAATCTCTGTTTTACCCCCGAAATTACCTCTTGTTCCTTAAGTCCTCACTGATCCCCCAATGAACAATTGTTTTGTGATCCAATCAACAAAACTGTGTCCCTCTCGGGCCAATGAGAGGGCGGGGCCCCTTGTTCAAGACCCATAATTAGCACTTAAGGGAACAACCTCTCTACTATCCCTAAAATCAGATAGGAGTGAATTTCTTCTTGCACCCTATGTCCCTAGCTATCTATCCAGTCTTACCCCTGAAATGGGAGGTTTATTGAGTTGGCGTTGTTGAGCCAACTCTCACCTATGCAAATCTAAAAATAATCCCAAATAAATTGGAGTTCATAGTTAGCTCAAGATTAAGGTTAAGTTACCTAGGTCATCGCTATGAAATAGTCAGTCTTAAACAGTAAACAATATCATAAAGTAAGAGTGACTAATTTCGTGGTTCAATCTTGTACAAACCCTTTTGCACAAGGACACCTCTACTTCTCATGTTCCAATATGAATGAATTAGAATCACATCGTTTGTAGCATTTTACAACTCCTTGTAACAACTACAGAGAAGGTCACATCCAATAGTGTTACTAGAATAAGGAACCATCACCTATGAAAATATAAGGATAATCTCAAATAAACAGGAGTTCATAGTTAGCTTAGGATTAAGGTCAAGTTACCCAAGTCATCACTTTGCAATAGTCAGTCTTAAACCGTAAACAACATTATAAAGTAAGAGTGACTGATTTCGTGGTTTGATCTTGTACAAACCCTTTTGCATAAAGACACCCCTACTCCCCATGTCCCAACATGAGCGAATTAGGATCACATCATTTGTTGTACTTTACAACTCCTTGTAACAACTACAGAGCATGCCGCATCCAATAGTGCTACCAGAATAAGGAACCCTCACCTATGCAAATGTAAGGATAATCTCAAATAAACAGAAGTTTATAGCTAGCTCAGGATTAAGGTCAAGTTACCTAGGTCATTGCTTTGAAATAGTCAGCCTTAAACAGTAAACAGTGCTTTAAAGTAAGAGTGACTGATTTCGTGATCCGATCTTGTACAAACCCTTTTACACAAGGACACCCCCACTTCTCAGTCCCAGCATGAACGAATTATGATCACATCGTTTATAGCACTTTACAACTCCTTGTAACAACTATAGAGCAGGTTGCATCCAATAATGTTACCAGAAGAAGGTACCAAACTTTATTCATATACTATAGATCATTTTGACTATTTATTCGAACCTAATCCACCTTTATGTCTCCACATAAAGTTCAAGTACTCATCCAATAGTCAAGGGACTTTTAGGTTTATTGGATTTCAATTAAGCAAAACTTTTATTCAATAACACTTTATTGAATTTACAGAATAAGTTCTATTGTTTACAAACCACGAGTTTTAGGACATAAAACCCAACAAACTCCCACTTGACTAACTCTAGTGGTAACTTACACATCTGATATATAAGACTGAGTTTCTGAGTTTTCTGGAGAAATGCAATAAACTAGGGCATCCCATACCCATGTTTTACCATTCGGTATCTCATACCCGATACTTCTCCCACTTACCCTAGATTATTAATCTGGTATTCCTAGTCCTACTAGGTAATTCTCAAATACTTTAGCTTAGAGAATCATTGTAAACACGTTAATATACAATAGGCTTTTGATAAAACTATATAGGGATTACATTTCATCTTAATAATGGCTAGGAAACACACTTTCCTCCCACTACATTGAGGTACTCTCAACTCTTTGAGCAAGATGCATCTGACCTATCTCAACAACTCTTTGTTAACAGTCAGATCTAGAAATCTTTAAACTTTCTATACTTTGATCTAGGCATTTAAATATCTGAATATTTGCAAATAGCTTTTAACAGTTTGATTCTTAACAGAAGTTGCTAGAACAAACATAATTTCTGAAAATGAACATTTCATTTATCACAAAATATATACAATTTTGTTCTTTACAAGATGTACAAAAACAGTAAAATCAAGCAACAATTTCTCCCACTGGTCGAGCTGAGCAAACGGTTCCAGGGACTAGTTAGCCTGATTACCTTTCTGTGTTCTCTTCTCGGCAAGATACTGAGGACAGTTTCTCCTCTAGTGCCCTTCTTCATTGCAGTGGAAACATTTTTCTTTGTCTGTAGCGTTATCCTCACTTTTCTTTCCCACAAGTTTCTTCTTCCCTTTCCCTTTGCCCTTCTTCACAGGAATACTCTTACTCTTTGAAGAGGAGAAAACATCAGACTTAGAGAACATTCCTCTCTTCTCGACAGTAGTAACATTTACTTTTGACTCCAGATCCTTTGTTCTCAACATTGTCTGGTAAGCCTGTAGCTCATTAAGTAGAGTAGTCAAGTTGTATTCAATTTTATTCATCAATGCATTCGAACAGAATTGCAGAAAACTCTTTGGAAGAGATTCCAGAATAAAACCAACTTGACTTCTCTCGTCCATGACAGTACTGTTTACTTCTGCCACATTAAAGTGGACCATCATGAGGACACGTTCATGAATATTGGTCCCCTATTTCATGTGACTATTGTAAACGTATTTGATGGCATCATGCCTCAGGGTGAAGGATGGTTATCTAAACATCCCTCGTTGAGATTCCATAATCTCTTTGGCAGTACTCATATCCTCATGCTTCTTTGCCAAAACATCAGATAGGCTGGGAAGGATATAAGCACGGACTTTATCATTTGCCCTAACCCATCTGTCATATACATCCTGAACATTTCGGTTTGTGTTAGAGCTAGGAATGGGAGAATAATCCTTCGTTAAGACAAACCGCAAATCGTCTATCACAAGTATCATGTTCAAATTTGATTTCCATGTTACATAATTATCCCTGATAAGTTTATCGGATGCCAACACTTGTATTAATGAACTTGTCATTCTGAAATTATAAACAAATTCTATAAGTAAATTGCTTTTAAATTCAATCAAGTTTTAGCAATTTTAATAATGTACCCAAGATTATTCTTTTGCAACGATACTACATCAAGAAATTTTTTATTAAATACTATCTCCAGAATAACTCATATTCTGATAGTCATTTAGGTACCGCTTTTGGCCAGAAATTATTAACACTTAATAATTCTGTAAGTGTAAACCCACCATTTTTAGATCTTATAGAACGGTATGAGTATGCCTCTCAAATAGAAGACAATACCCAAGATGGAACTATAAGACCTTATTCATTTTACTGAAGCCTGGGTTGTTCCGAATCCTATGTTACAACCCTTCGTGGGGATAGCCATCGTTAAACGACTAGCAAAAGGCCGCTTAAAGATAACCAGCAGGCACAACATAGGAATATCACGGTTCAGACTAATGGAGGAGACCGTAGGATATGTTGACACATTTCCTTCATCCACTTACTATGAACTACTTCCTCCGTTTACCTTGATATTGACGCATACATCCGCTTTCCATATGGAGATCACTCCTAGAGTGACATGAAGCGTCATATGAATCTCACTGTGTAAACTATATGGAGACGTGGCAGTTAAAATCGTAAACTTGATTTCTGTTCGAATAACTTCCCTTTATTCACCGGAATCTAAATTTAAGCTAAAAAATACTTTCCATATGGAGGTCACTCCCATGGTGACACGAAGTACCGCTTAAATCCAGATTGTGAACTCTTAGAGACGCGAGAGTTAAGAATAACATATTGTATAGGTTATCAATCTGCCGCTGAAGTTTTCTAATAACTCAATTATATAGAAGTTATTGACTACCACTGAAGTGATCTAATTTTTTGGGTAAATTTATACTTAGGTTCTTTTTCGGCTAATAAAAACAACCCTAAATCTATGTGGTTTATCCAAGTATAACACTTATAAGTGGACTTAAACCTACAATGTCTAGGTGATAAATCCTTTTATTACTTCACATCGCTCACAAATACTCATAAAACCAGTTACCAACGCTCAATTATTTGGCCATAATCCCCAGGTAGGAGGTGTTCCGTAGACTGCTAACTTAAATACCCCCAACATTTGACAAGATTATATACCAATTGAGTTTGTAACCCTAGTTTTACAAGTTAAAATGGAGAATTATATTAAATAAAGATAAAAACATTTAGAAATACAATTGAAGGAAATCGAATATGAGGATTTCTATGAGTAGAGAAATGATCGTTCCAAATTCCATTCGTATTTGAACGTACACAATTACAATCAAGAAACAGAAACCAACTGATCATGCACAATACGAAATTATAGCATGCTTACATAAAAGATCAAGGGATAAAATATACATACCTTTGAAGACTCATATTCAAATACCCTCGATCACAAACGCTCTTTCAATCTCCAAAACTGCAACATACGAACACTCGAACACAGCACGATCACAGCAATCACAAAGACAACGAACTCCAAGATCACGAGCACAACAAACGACCTCCAATAACCTCAACTTCAGTCGAGTTGAGTAAGACACCACCACAATGGCTACCTTGGTGTTCTAGGTGTGATAATCTAGAAGTGTGGGCTTTGTGTGGACTTGGTTTGAGGAAGAGACCAGAGGAATAACAATCGTGTAAACGATTGAGCAAGTGGGAGATGACAAAAGTCTATCGTATAGACGATGCTCAATCGTTTAACAAATGCTCCACGATCGTTTAGCTAATGGCTAGCTGAGTGAACTAATCATAACTAAAGTGGAGAAACGAGGAATGGGTCCCCATGTGGACTCGTTTCCCCGATGGGGAATCCCCGCTATTCCCCCGTCAAGTTGGGGATGGGGAACCATTGCCAACCCTATTGAAGACTAAGAATGCATATATTGATAATTCTTTTCAAATCTTATTTTTATTGGTTTTTTTTTTCTTTTTTGACAATTATGTAGGGAGTAGGAGATCAAGCCTCATATTTCGAAGTCGACACATTTATGCCCGTTGAACTATGTTTATGTTATCAATCATCATTTATTATTTGTTGTTCAAAATAAATAAATTTCATACTTTTTTTTTATAATATGTAAAATGAGAGAATCAAACCTCGTAATGATGGTTTAAATTTTATATTAATTGAATGGTACACATTTTGAGATAAATTTTTTATACCGTGATTGAAAATTCGAACCTTTCACATTTTATTGGATGGAGATAAAGAGCATTATACGTGTTTGATTCTAAAATAAAACCCAATAACTAAAATAATAAACTTAAAAAAAGCTAATATTAAAAAGCTTTGGAATATTACTTTCTTTTACTCCAATTGACCGAAAAGGAAGGCCACATCAAAATCTCTATTGTTCTAGAAGGTCATTCCAATTTGATTGAAAAAATGCAATATGAGAGTTAATTGAAACGATCAAAATAAATTAATGTAAATTAAGGGGATGTTGAAGAAAATTCAAATTCTATTTTATGTTTTCAGATTTATTAAATTCAATAAATATGTGTTTGACAACGATCTAGATTTTATTCTTCAAAATTATTTTTGAATTTTTTGATTCAAATGATATAAGTTCTGAAAACAACATTTTTGTGTTTTTATTGTAACCAAATTTTGAATTTTAAATTTTAAATTTTAAAATGGAGAATTATATTAAATAAAGATAAAAACATTTAGAAATAAAATTGAAGAAAATCGAATATGAGGATTTCCATGAGCAACAGAATGATAATTCCAAATTCCATTCATATTTGAACATATACAATTACAATCAAGAAACAGAAACTAACCGGTCATGCACAATACAAAATTACAGCATGCTTACACAAGAGATCAAGGAATAAAATATACATACCTTTGAAGACTCATCTTTAAATACCCTTGATCACGAACGCTCGTTCAATCTCCCAGACTGCAACACACGAACGCTCGAACACAGCGACTGCAACACAGTACGATCACAACAATCATGAACTCCAAGATCACAAACACAGCGAACGACCTCCAATAACCTCGACTTCAATCGAGTTGAGTAAGACACCACCACAATGGCTACCTTGGTATTCTCGGTGTGAGAATCCAAAAGTGTGAGCTTTGTGTGGACTTGGTTTGAGGAAGAGACTGGAGGAATAACAATCGTGTAAACGATTAAAAGTGGGAGATGACAAAAGTCTATTGTATAGACGATGCCCAACCGTTTAACAAATGCTCCGCGATCATTTAGTTAATGGCCAACTGAGTGAACTATAGTGTAGTGTCACTCCATGATCGCTTAGTCTCTCTTCAGCTATCGTTTAGTGAATCCTATTCACTTGACAATGATTCCCGAGAATGGAAAATCTAAAAAACTTCAACTACTAAATTTAGGAAAACATTTTTCCTTTTATCTCACGGTTACCATGAAACCACCAATAACCTCCCACTCAATTGGTTATTAGAGAAAAAGATATAATTATCCAATAATTAATATTATTATAAATAAATATGATAACCAATTTTATTATATTTATAACCTATAGTTTTAATATTTCATCTCATGAAATATATAAACCATAGTTCTTTTTCTATTTCATGGTACTTAATGTAAATCTCGTTAACATTAATCCTCCACTTGATGTATCTCATACATCACATCGATCATATCATATATAATCGAATTTCCTCTTGTCAATTTGAACATTTCAAATCAACACCAAGAACTGATTCTCAACTTGAATCCATTTATCTACCAAGGGGACCTTATGGACCTGTAACATCTGTAACTTGAAGCTCCAACGATACGTGAATAACTGACTAAACTCTTTAGTCACAGAATCCACCATCTGTTAACTGCCAGGCACTCTACTAAAGACCGATAGTTGAACTCTCTTTACTACAGATATATTATGTGTCCATATCAACCAATTAACAGTACGATAACCCTTTACAGATCACTCGTAAGTACAGCTAGGCCAATAACCTTTATGTCACTGGAGTTACATCTAACTTCTTAAGTACCACTGATCCCTCTATTGAACATAAATCATAGTTCTACTATGACTGAGTCCTCTCTTCCAAAGAGAAGTTGTGACCACTATGTTCAAGACCTGGAATCAACCCTTAAGGGAGTAATCTATCTACTTACCCCTACTTCAGGGAAGGAGTGAATTCCGTCTTGTGTAACTGA
Organism: Benincasa hispida; assembly: GCF_009727055.1. Taxonomy (NCBI): domain Eukaryota; kingdom Viridiplantae; phylum Streptophyta; class Magnoliopsida; order Cucurbitales; family Cucurbitaceae; genus Benincasa; species Benincasa hispida. Next base: position 38,742,667 of record NC_052351.1, on the reverse strand, counting down.
GTTCCCAGCTCCCAAATCAGAAAAATCCCTAAAAAGGTAGGCATGTTGAGTTGACAATCTGGCCACTCTCACTCATACTAATCAAATGACCACCCTCAAAGGCAGGAGTTCCCAAAACACTCAGGATTGAGGTCATGTCACCTATGGCCATTTAGATGAGATGTAAGTCTCAAGTACTAATGGCGTTACAAAGACTAGTCATCTCGTTGTCTGGTTTTATACAAACTCTTTGTATAAGATACCCCTACTCGCATGTCTCCACATGAATGGTCAGGATCTACCTTCTGTAGTAGTTCACAACACTTGCAAACCTTTACAAAACGGGTCGTATCCGTAATGTCACAAGGATTAGGTATCCCTCCTTAATCCTTATACTACATACCTTTTTAGGTTATCACTTAATGCATGATCCACTTGTATATCTTATATACATGAAGTTTACATATAATAACCATGAAACTTTGTTTATTGGATATGAGTAAATGTCAAATAAAATAACTCTTATTTTATTTATAACAAGGTGTACAGATTACAAACTATGAGACTTCGGGAGAATTAGGACACCAATCCCAATAAAAATATCATATTATAAACTCAATTCATTTTTTTTTAAAAAAAATATAATATGTCTTACATTATATATTATAAATTATAATATTACAAAATAATAATGATATAATTTTTTTAACATAAATCATATTCATAAATAAATTAATAACAGTTTATTGTTAACGAAACACTTATGGCAACTACAATTAGTTTTATGATTTGTAAATGTATAATATCAAACACATTTTAAACCATTGTTTGACTAAGAATCCAATTTTTTAATATATTACCAAATACATATATGAAAATATGAAATACAACTCTTTTTTTTTTTTTATTGAATCCTTATTTTCAAATTCTCTACCAAATATACAATAATATATTATTTAATCTCACTTTTATCATATGGAAGAAGTGGCTTAAAAAGATTTACATACTTGTAAGAACTAGAATAAATTATAAAATGACAAAATGACAAAAAATGATCATTCAATTTATATTCAATAGGTCTATCGTGAAGCGCACCCAAATTTTTTTAAAAGTTTGATAAAGAAGAAGAGAAGATCCGATAATAATTTATACCTCATTTAATAATGCTTTAATTCTTAGTTTTTGGTTTTTAAAAAATGAGTTTATTTCTTTTCTATTTTTTATAATTATATTTGTATATTTTTTAAATATAATGGTTAAATTCTTAGTTAACTTTCAAAAATAAAAATAAGATGTTAAAAGCTACTTTTTTTTTTTTAGTTTTTAAAATTCAGTTTAGTTTTTTAAGTCATTGGTAAAAAGTAAATAACAAACGAATAAATTTAGAAGTATAAATAATGTTTACAAACTTAATTTTTAAAACCAAACAGTTACCAAAAGAGACTTAGCTAGTCAATCTGAAATTTAAAAAATGGGGCCACATAAAAGATTATTTATTTATTTTACCATTTTAGGGATGATGCCCACTTTTTTTAAAACCCTCACTCATTCTCTCGCTATCACATAAAACGTGCAAGTTTTGTTTTACCCCATTTGTTTTTCAAAACCCCCACTCAATCTCTCTCTATCCCTCGTTCTCTCCACCTTCACAGCAGTCCACTGGCAACAACACTAGCGAGCGGATCATCTGCGACCACATTGGACGACGAGCGACAGACTCGGAGCAAAACTGGACGAGAAGGCAAACTCGGACAGTGCACGACTGAACTTAACGACGGACGGCAGCGCGACTCGGACGACGGTGGACAATCGAACGGCGGCAGATGAGCATGGATGGCGAACGGTTGAACGGCGACAAAGATGAGGATGGGACAATTCTTGCACACGCAAACCAACGAACCTCTTTTGTTTTTTTTAACCCTATATATGTGTGTATATATATAGTCCATTTGTGATTTATATAATGTGATAGATATTTTTGTTTGTATTCGACTAGTTTGAATTTATGATATATAATGTGATATAAATAGAATTTATAATATATACTATGATTTATAGATCATTGAATATCAAAACTTTCAATTGGTACAACTATCACATTTATACTTTATATTGGTTAAAATATTTGCAAATATATAATATAATGTTCTAATATATACTTAAAAAAATCATGCTGCCAGAAAAACCAACTTGTCGCAAAATCAATTGTATTTAAGTATATATAAATACATTTCATATATTGGTTTAAACATTTGCAAAAAACTAATATAATATTCAAAAAGTATATTTAAAATAACATGAATCTACCCATAAAACGAGTTGCTTGTTCTGTGAAATACGTTAAGTGAAAAATAAAACCATAATAAATACATTTTCTCCCTCCAATTGAAAATGGGAAGAAAATCTCAATTAATAAAAAAAATGTATAATAAATACATTTTCTCTCTTAAACATTAAGGATGTTTCGTAAATATGTAGAAGTTTTCTCAATGCATATTCTCTCCAACCATCCATCACGTCCGAAAATTCCACTAAATCTTTTATATAGAAATATTAAAAAATTTGGACAATTATAAAAAGGGATTAATGTCGAAGATAAATATATCGGGACAAAATTGTTTTATGAAGTACTAATTGAGTTCAATATGATGATGGCTTAGGGTGCATAGTTATATATGATTGAGTAGTTTTCAAAAACACCAAGTACGTGTTTAGTTTTGCTTCAGTCTAATCAAAGAAATTGCAATCACGTTCGAGGTTGTGCCTCTTTGTAGGCTACCCCAAAGATACACGAGGGGGTTACTTTTATGATCCTACGAAAAACAGAGTGTTTGCATCTACAAATGCTACTTTCCTAGAGGATGATCATATTAGGGAGCACAGTCCACGTAGTAAGATCGTGTTACGTGAGCTTTCCAATGAAACTACTGAAACTTTAACAAGAGTTGTTGAAGGGCTTGCTTCATCAGCAAGAGTTGTTCATGATAGTTCATCTGGTAGGTCAGTTCCACCTCAAGAGTTGAGGGAACCTCGACGTAGTGGGAAGGTTGCAAACCCACCTATTGCTATATATGTTTCATTGAAATCCTGACTATGGTAGCCGATGGCAAGGCTGAGGATCCATTGTCTTATCAGAAGGCAATAGAGGATGTTGACCAAGATGAGTGGGTCAAAGCCATGGATCTCGAGATGGATTCGATGTACTTCAACTCAATATGGGATCTTGTAGATCAACCTGATGGGGTAAAACCTGTAGGTTGCAAATGGATCTACAAGAGGAAACAGTTTACCGATGGGAAGGTGTAAACCTTCAAGGCTAGACTTGTGGCAAAGGGTTATACCCAGGTGGAAGGAGTCGACTATGAGGAGACTTTCTCACCTGTTATCATGTTGAAGTCTATTCACATCCTCATGTTCATTACCACATCTTATGACTATGAGATATGGCAAATGGATGTCAAAATCGATCTTGGAATATTCGGTTTGATACTGGGATCAAATCGTACAGCTTTGACCAAAATGTTGATGAGCTTTATGTCTATAAGAAAATCATCAACAGTTCAATAGTTTTCCTAGTGTTGTATGTAAATGATATCCTACTCATTGGGAATGATGTAGGACTACTGACTGCAGTTAAGAATTAGCTAGCGACCCAATCCAAATGAAAGATTTGGGAGAGGTTCAGTTTGTGCTTGGTATTCAGATCCTTCGGGATCGGAAGAATAAAGTGCTAGGCTGTCTCATGCATCGTACATTGACAAGATGTTGCTCAAGTACTCGATGCAGAACTCCAAAGGGGCTTACTGCCTTTCAGGCATGGAGTTACTTTGTCTAAGGAAATATGTCCTAAGACACCTCAAAAGGTTGAGGAGATGAGACGGGTCCCCTATGCATCTGCCGTTGGCAGTTTGATGTATGCGATGCTCTGTACTAGGCCAGACATCTGTTATGCTGTGTGGATTGTCAGTAGGTATCAGTCTAATCCAGGACAGGGTCACTGGATCACAGTCAAGAACATTCTCAAGTATCTTCGGAGAATGAGGGATTACATGCTTGTGTATAGAACTAAGGATTTGATCCTTACTATATACACAGATTCTGACTTTCAAACTGATAAGGATTCTCAAAAATCCATTTCAAGGTCAGTTTTCACTCTTAACTGAGGAGCTGTAGTATGGCGAAGCACTAAGCAGGGGTGCATCACCAACTCCACGATGGAGGCCGATTATGTAGCGGCTTGTGAAGTTGCTAAGAAGGTCATTTGGCTCAGGAAGTTCCTAACTGATCTGGAAGTTGTTCCAGATATGTCTAGCCCATCATTCTCTATTATGACAATAGTGGTGCTGTGGCAAACTCCAGGGAACCTAGGAGTCACAAGCACGACAAACATATAGAGCGAAAGTATCATCTCATCTGCGAGTTAGTGCATTGAGGTGACATGATAGCCACGAAGATCGCTTCGGAGCACAACGTTGCTGACCCGTTTATGAAGGATCTCACTGCTATAGTTTTTTAGAGTCACCTTCAGAGCTTGAGTCTATGGGATCGCTCGCGGTTGGACTAGGGCAAGTGGAAGTTTTTTGTACTGGGCCTTAGTGCTCTAGTTTATTGTTTTGTACTTGTTGTATTGTACACCCCACTCGCTTTAAGACAAGTGGGAGATTGTTGGGGAAGATCTCTAAACTCTCGTTGGGTTCTGTAGTTTGTAAACACTGTATTGAACAAACAATGTCTATGAAACATGAGATATTTTATTTGCTTTACCAAAAACCAATAAGCTAAGATCCTTAGTTGTTGTTGTAACTTAAGTATGTATGTAGAGACATACAGGTGGATCATATCTTAAGTGATAACCAAAATGGTCTATAGTATATGGATATAGGAGGAAAACCTTATCCTGGTGACATACGGATGCAGCACGCTTTGTAAAAGAGTTACAAGTGTTGTAACTTGCTACCTGTCTCTTATACACATCTAGATGTGTATAAGAGACAGGTCCTATACAAAGGAGTTTGTATAAGACCGGACCACGAAGTGTTATAGTCTCGTTATATAACACCGTTCATGACTGAAACTTCACTTCACTAGGATGACCATAGGTAACATAACCTTAATCTTGAGTGAGTTGGGAACTTCTGCCTTTGAGGTAGTCCTTTGATTTTCATGGGTGCGAGTGGCCAGATTGCCAACTCAAACCTACCACTTTGAGGATTCGTCTGCTTTGGGAGCTAGGAACTCAATACACAAGATGGAATTCACTTCTTCCCCAAAGTAGGGGTAAGTAGATAGATTGATCCCTTAAGGACTGATTCCAAGGCTTGAACGATGTGGCGCCACACACCTTCTCATGTCTTGAGAGGTGTCCACACATAGTGGACTATGTTGTATTGTTCATTAGAGGGATTTAGTGGTACTTAAAAAGTTAGATGTAACTACAGGGGCAAATGGTAAATTGGCCAAACTATACTTACGAGCATCTATGAAGGGTTATCGTACTGTTGACTGGTTATATCCGATGGACATAGAAATATATATGTGGTGAAAAGAGTGCAGCTATCGATCTTTAGTGGAGTGCCTGGCAATTAACGGATGGTGGATCTCGTGGCTAAAGAGTTTAGTCAGCTATTCATGTACCGTTGAAGCTTCAAGCCACAGGTCCATAAGGTCCCCTTGGTAGCTTAATGGATTCAAGTTGAGAATCAGTCTTTGGGTCAGTTTGAAGTGTTTAAATTGACAAGAGGGAGTTTGATTGTATATGATATGATTAAATTGGTCAATTATATATGATATAGTTGACATGATGTAAGAGATACATTAATTGGAGGAAAATGATATAAATATGATTTATATCTAGTGGAAGAGAAAAGAACTATGGTTTATATGTTACATATGATGTGATATTAAAACTATAGGTTATAAATATAATATGATTATATTTATTTATAATTAAACAGTTATGAGATAATTGTTGGTGGTTTTCTCCATAACCATACGTGAAAGTGGGAGGTTGCATTCCGTTTTCATAACTGAAGGATGAAATGAAAATAGTTTTCATTTTGCAAGGAGTTCGGATAATCGCTTCAAATTGGTACACTACCCATCGTATAGTTAATGAGAGCGTACCTTTTACAAAACGATCGCGCGCGAGTGCAAGATTACCTAAACGATCGTCTAAACGATCATACCCAATTACCTAAACGATCGTGCACCTTTTCTAAATGATTAAGCACCCTCTATATGATAAACACAAAATCTCTCCCACTTGCTTGGTCGTTGAATACGATCGTATTTCCTCCTTCCCTTTACCAAATCTAACAAAGCCCACACCTCTTGGATTCTCACTCCAAGAATACCGAGGTTATTGAGTGGTGGTGTCCTTCTTGCTGCTTGTTCATATAGAAGACCGCTCAGTGGTGAAGCCAACGAGATTTGGTGGACGATTGACTTGACGTGCACAACGACAGCGAAAGGTGTTGTTCCTAGCGAGACTGAAAGAATGACAGAAGAAAGGTTCTTCAAAGGTGAGTCTTTCAGTTTTTTGTATTTAATTAGTTTTCTAATCATGCTTTAATTTGTTCTAAAATGCATAACTTGTATGTATGTTTGTGAATGTGGTTTTTCTGTCACAATGAATTTGGAACGATCTTGCTTCTGCTCATAGGTTCTTTTTGATAAGAGTGCCTATAGACAACGATGCGGTAAAGCAAAATCGTCTAAACAATCGCTAAGCAAGCATCAAAGTATCATATACCGAGTGATCGTGTAGTCAGTGACTATGTGATGAAGCATGCTAAGCTACATGATCATTTAGTTTGCACGCCTTTTATTAAACGATGAGCATCAAATGCTCTACGAGATCATTTACCTCTAGCGTCCACGCGATCGAGCAACCAACGCTACGCGATAGAGCAAACTCTAGTTTAGTAAATATTACATGATCGTGTAGAACTTTTCTACACGATCATTTAGCCAAATCTTAATGATCGTTTACCTTAGGCTACATGATATGACCAACCCTTGGTCTTCTTCCTCGATGAGAACCGCATCTCCGTGCTTCGAAACTTCATCACGAATGACTCAACAACTTCAAATAGTTTGAATTACAGACTCGATTGCTCGTTAAATATGCCCAAAAATGCAAGGGCCCTTACAGATTAACACTTTGTAAATAACAAGAAAGCTTTAAACAGAGGCAACTATCCCGTAAACTTCATAAACACATCCACAAAAGCATTTAACTCTTAAACGCAATACAAAAAACTTAAAACCCACCACAACTGTAAAAGAAGTTCAAAACAGAAATGGTAATTTGGAATATCAGAACAACCTGGCTCTGATATCAATTGAAGGAAATCAAACATGAGGATTTCCATGAGCAGTGGAAGGGATCATTCCAAATTCCATTCAAATTGAACACAATCAATCACAGTCATAAAATGAAAACTAACAAGTCATGCAAATATAGAAATTACAACATGCTAAACGATGATACAAGGGATAGAGGATGCATATCTTTGACGAAAGATTCTTCATGAATCCCATGATCAATCTACAAAGCGTCCACAACAACACTTGAACGCAACGATCGGAACAACACAAACATAACGACGGCCAAAAGCTCCTCAAACCCAATCGAGTCTAACTCGATCCACGAACCGAGTAAGGACACCACCATAATGGTTACCTTGGTATTCTCGGTGTGAGAATCCAGGAGTTGTGGGCTCTGTCAGATCTTGGCTTAAGGAAGAGACTAAAGGTCTATGATTGAGTAGACAATCGCGCAAGTGAGAGATAAACAACTAGTCTATCGTATAGATGATGTGCTCAATCGTTTAGCAAATGACAACCTATCATATAAACTATGTCATTCGATCATGTAACAACAATCAACTGAAGGACTATCGCATACTCAAAGGTAAGCAATCGCTTAGTTCATTGTGTAGTCTCTCAATGCTATCGCTTAGTGAAACTCTTTCACTTGATAGCTTATCTGTGAGTTCTTTCCAAATGAGGCAACTTATAAATTTAGGAAGACCATTTTTCTTTTATCTCACGGTTACCATAAAATCACCAATAACCTCCCACTCAATTGGTTATTAGAGAAAAAGAATTAACTATAATATAATTAATATATTATAAATAAATATGATAACCAACTTANATAATTAATATATTATAAATAAATATGATAACCAACTTACCATATTATATTTATGACTTATAGTTTTAATATTTCATCTCATGAAACATATAAACCATAGTTCTTTTTATATTTTATGGTACTTAATGTAAATCATATTTACATTAATTTCTCCACTTGATGTATCTCATATATCACACCAATTATATCATATATAATTGAATTTCCTCTTGTTAATTTGAACACTTCAAACTAACCCCAAGAACTAATTCTCAACTTGAATTCATTGAGCTACCAAGGGGACCTTATGGACCTGTAGCTTGAACATTCAACAGTACGTGAATAACTAACTAAACTCTTTAGTCACGAGATCCACCATCCAATAACTGTCGAGCACTCCACTAATGACTGACAGCTGCACTCTTCTCACTATAGATATATTTCTATGTTCATATGACCAATCAACAATGTGATGACCCTTCACAGATCGCTCGTAAGTACAACTGGGCCAATTTACCGTTTTGCCTCTGTAGTTACATCTAACTCCTTAAGTACCACTGATTCCTCTAATGAATACTAAGTCATAGTCCACTATGACTTAGTCCTCTCTTTCAAAGAGAGGATGTGGCCACTATGTTCAAGACCTGGAATCAACCTTTAAGGGATAATCTATCTACTTATCCCTACTTTGGGGAAGAGGTAAGTAGATAGATTGCTGCTTCGAGGAAAGGAGCAATATATCTACTTAAGGGAGTAATCTATCTACTTATCCCTACTTCAAGGATGTGGTCACTATGTTCAAGACCCGAAATTAGCTCTTAAGGAAGAAATCTATCTACTTACCCCTGCTTCAGGGAAGGAGTGAATTCTATTTTGTGTAACTGAGTTCCCAGCTCCTTAATCAGACAAATCCCCAAATAGGTAGGCTTGTTGAGTTGGCAATCTAGTCACTCTCACCCATACTAATCAAAAGACCACCCTCAAAGGCAAGAGTTCCCAAAACACTCAGGATTAAGGTCATGTCACCTATGGTCATTTAAATGAGATGTAAGTCTCAATTATCAATGGCCTAATATAAAGAGATAAATCATCTCGTGGTTCGGTCTATACAAACTCTCTGTATAGGACACCCCCGTTCGCATGTCTCCATATGAATGGTCAGGATCCGACCATCTGTAGTAGTTCACAACACTTTTAAACCTCTACAAAGCAAGCTGTATCCGTAGTGTCACCACGATAAGCTATCCCTCTTTTATCCTTATACTACAGACCTTTTAGGTTATTACTTAAGGCATGATCTACTTGTATATATCATATATAGGATTAAGTTTACATACAATAACCACGGATCTTTGTTTATTGGATATGAGTAAATGCAAATAAAATAGCTCTTATTTTATTAATAATAATGTGTACAAAGTTTACAAACTACGAGACTCCAGGAGAATTAGGACACCAATCCCATTTCAAGGGTAAGAATAACATTTATTCTGCTCAATAGCGCCGGCTCAATAAGCCTCCCATTTCAAGGGTACGACTGGGTAGATAGATGGGGACATGAGGCTGTCTCTTATACACATCTAGATGTGTATAAGAGACAGGTATAGAGGTTATTCCCTTAAGTGTCGACTCTGGGTCTTGAACAAGGGGCCCCACCCTCTCATTGGACCAAGAGGGATTCTTTTTGTTGATTGGATCACAAACAAATTATTTATTAGAGGATCGGTGGAACTTAAGGAACAAAAGGTAATCTTTGAGGTAAAACAATCATTTCACCCAGCCGTTATTATGAACAACCTGTGAAGGGTTAACTTACTAATTATGGTTATATCGAGCTGTCTTACCCTTGAAATGGGATTGGTGCCCTAATTCTCCCGATGATTTCATAGTTTGTAAACATTTGTACACATATTGTTATTAATAAAATAAAATTTATTTTATAGGCATTTACTCAAATCCAATAAACTAAGATCTATGGTTATTTCATGTAAAGCATGTATGTGAGACATACAAGTGGATCATGACTTAAGTAATGACCTAAATGGTTTGTTGTAGATGGATAAAGGAGGGATACCTTATCCTGTTGACACTACGGATACAACCTGCTTTGTAGATGTTTATAAGTATTGTAAAGGAGGAGTAAGTAGATAAATTGCTCCCTTAAGGGCTGATTCTGGGTCCTGAACATAGTAGCCACATCTTTTCCTGGCCCGAGAGGACTTAGTTGTAGTAGCACTATGACTTATTATTCATTAGAGGAATCAGTGGTACTTAAGGAGTTAGATGTAACTACACAGGGAAAAACGGTGAATTGGCCCAGTTATACTTACGAGCGATTTGTGAAGGGTCATGATGATGGAAATTTAGATTACCAAATCGTCAAGGACTTGATAACTGAAATTAAGGTGAACGCAATATGCAATGCATGTTCTTAATGTATGTGTTGATTATCATGCGTCGGTGGTCATGCGTTGGAATGAACTGTGCGTTAACGAATGTATACGATGACCATGCGTTCCTGTCACAAGTTTTCTTGAGCTCACGCCAAGTATAACGCGAACGCAAGTTTCTCGGGTGATCCGAGGTCGAACTCAGGGATTTGTAACTAAATGTATGCGGTAATGTGTATGCGGCAGTTGAATAAAAGAATGATGGAGGGGTTGCTAAGCTAACACTACTCCTACTCCTAAGTAACAGACAAAGCAATGAGAATATGAATGAGAGGTAGAGCCATGACAACCATTGAAGCGAAGTGAGTGGATGGAAAAGTAGATAAAATGTGAGGATGTCTTCACTGCAACAATGAGCTTAACCGCAAAGGAAACCTTTGTCAACACAAGCTATGTGATCATACTACACACACTTGAGCCTAATTCTAGGATGCATGCGATGTATATGTGATAGTGCCGAGAAGCCTATGCCTAAATCTCCATAACCCGCTCACGTGCTCTCGTTGCATGAGCATGATAGCCACATACCACTGTATCCTACTTCTGGACGCATGCAATATCCTATCCGTAGGGTGCATATGCTGTGTAATAGCAAACAGAGCTTATATCTAAGTTTCCCATTCTTGCTTATGCGTTCCAATCCGCTCTCTCGAGTCTTAGATTTGGGTTTTAGACTACTCTTTCAAGTATGCCTAAATGATGAATGATGCACTTAAAAGACAAGGTAACCACATAAACTTGGCTGACGTAAGATTATTCCTATCTCTAGTGAATACTTGCTTACATTGCTTAATGCGACCTTTACCCTCCCGGACAGTTAGTTGTTGCTGAAATTACTCATAGACAAGTGTTGCGTCCGCCTATAGACAGACGTTGCTACAGCTTCACACTAAGCAAATAAGGTTTTCTCACATACTCACGCAACGCACACCTCTCAGTGGTTTGCTACATGCTTCATATCTCTAATTCACATGACTAAGTATGCGATACTCTAGCAATCTCACTAAGTGATGCAATGAAAGTTAAGAATGCTAAGTAAAGAAGATGGAGATGGAATCGAGGAAACATAGAAATGCATTGAACACATAATATATTAATTCCTTGATCACAAAATGTAATGCAATACAATATAAGAAAAGAAGAGAAAATGAAATGACCAGTTGGAAACAATGTCTTTCTTCCAGCAGATGTGTGTCAAGGTTGCGGGTGATGCCAAAGAAGGGCGGTGGAGCTGACTCTCTCGAGATCTAACTCCGATCGAAGGCTTCAGTCGTCACTCAGAATGGATGAGGGAGATGAAGAATTCTCAAGCTTTCTCCTCACGCATTAGTCTGGATCGTAGGGATAAATTTCAACGACTTCTATTTATAGAGCTTGGATCGCCGATAGCATTTATGGACTGCTCTGATTCTGACATTCGTGATGCGTTAGTTCTTTTCTGAATCTCTGCTGCTAACGACATGGTAGGTAAAATGTCAACATCATCTTTTGGTTTTCCCGAGATATGCGTTGATGCATTCATTCCACCAATCTTGTGTTGATTCCTCTATTATGTGTTATCGTGTAGCCGTAATCGTGCAGTGACTGCATTCTCTTAATACCGCAACTTGTACACGATGACTGCAATCGCTTAACGATCGCAACTCCTATGTGATGGACATGTGCGGCTGATTACCGCAACACCCATGCGTTGATTGAAGGTGCTCGCCTTTACGATCGAGAGTTTCTCCACATGCGGTCGTCTATGCGGTAGTCTGGCTTCTGCATTTGCGTCCACTTCCTGCGTTAGCTACAAAAATAGACAATTGAATGCATAATAATACATAATAATGGGTTAGCCAAGATTTTCAATGATGAACGCCGCAAGCTCATTTTCTCATGAATTCCTAACATAATTGCTGCATATTCTGCTTAACAACCCTCATAATTCTAAATAAAAGGCCTAAGATGACATGCATTTCTCCATGTCATCAGGTCATCGCACTGTTGATTTGTCATATGGACATAGAAATATATCTGTAGTGCGAAGAGTGAAACTGTAGGTCTTTAGTGGAGTGACCAACAGTTAATGGATGGTGGATCTCGTGATTAAAGAGGTCAATCAGTTACTCACTTATCGTTGGAGCTTCAAGCTACAAGTCTATGAGGTCCCCTTGGTAGCTCAATAGGTTCAAGTTAAGAAAAAGATTTTGGGTTAATTTGAAGTGTTCAAATTAACAAGAGGAAATTCAATTATATGTAATATAATTGATTTGATGTATTTGATACATTATCATTGGAGGAACTAATATAAATATGATTTATATTAAATACCATAAAATAGAAAAAGAACTATGGTTTATATGTTTCATATGGTGAATATTAAAACTATAGGTTATAAATATAATATGATAAGTTGGTTAATATATTTATTTATAACATATTAATTATGTGATAATTAATTCCCTTTCACTGATAACCGAATTGAGTGGGAGGTTATTGGAAGTTTTATGGTAACTGTGAGATAAAAAGGAAAATGGTTTTCCAAAATTAGGTTGATGATTCATTCAGATTAATCTCACAAAAAAGCTATCAAGTAAAAAGGTTTTACTAAGCGATAGCATAGAGAGCATACATGATCGAGCTACAAGTTTACTATTTGATAGTTACTCGCTTAATCGTTGCTACACGATCGAGTAGCAAAGTCTATATGATAGGTTTCCATCTTCTAAACGATTGAGTATTTCGTCTATATGATAAACAGTCTTCATCTCCCACTTACTCAATCGTCTACCTCTAGCTTTCCTCAATCCAAGATCGTACAGAACCCATAACTCTTGGATTCTCACACCGAGAATACCAAGGTAACATTTGTGGTGGTGTTCCTGTTTAGTTCGAGGATCGAGTTGGACTCGATTGGGATCGAGGTGCATTCAAATGTTCGTTGAGATTGTGCTCTATTTGGTGTGTTTGAGTTCGTGGTGATTGAGCGACTTGCAGAATGATCAGGAATACTTGAAGAAGAGTTCTTCAAAGGCTTTCATACTCTACCCCTTGTATCTTCCTTTACAAGTAGCATGTTGTAATTTCTGATTATGCATAATTTGTTTGTTTCTGTGTGGACTATAATTGTGTGTTCTTTCTTAATAGGATTTAGAACGATCCACTTCCACTGCTCAAAGGATATCTATGTTTAGATTTCCTTCAAGTTTATTGGTTTGTGGTTAATGCAATTAAAATATCACATATTTTATAGACAAAGTAAATAAAATATCACATATTTTATTAATCACATAAAGAGTTTGTTCATACAATGTTTACAAACTATAGAACCCAACGAGATTTAGGGCATTAATCCCAACAATACTATCATTTAGTGAAATAAAATATGATGAACATTGAAATACAAATCTCTATACGCTGAACAATCCGCTTGATTTCATTCAGTTCGTGGCCCATGCTTTCACCCATTTGATAGACTATAACTGTTAAGTTCACAAAATCCTTGCAAACATCAGGTATTTCCCTTTTCAAGATCTTATAAGACCTTGAATGCTTGTGTCTTTGTGAGGACTTAGAATGCTTGTGATCCGAATTGTATATTTGGTTGTGATGAATGCTCAATCACAAGCTGCTCCACAAGTGGATGTGATAACTGAAAGAGGTCATATTCATGAGTATATTCATCGAATGCACCATGACCCTCAGACGTCTCCTAATGCTCAACATGGGTATCGAGGGAGTGTTGATCAACATGGGTATCGAGGGAATATTGATTAATGTTGTTCTCATCAGGTCTTATTTGCTGTTCGCTTGCATCAAATCAACCCTCTTAGTCGATCTTCCTTATACCTCATCTCATCTGCTATTGGTAGAAGTCTCGACACAAAAATAGTCTACATGTGAATGATGGGAACAATTTAGTATATATGAAATAAACTATAGATGATTAATAACAATCACATATTATTTTTCTAAACGATCGTTTATAACCATAAAAGTGATCATTTAGTACTCTATAAACAATCGTTTAGATAAAGATGAGTAATCATTTAGAAATATGTGGAAGATCGTTTAGCTTGATTTCATCGATCGTTTAGTACAGTCTAGGCAATCATTTAAGAGATGCTTACTTTTTTGGGTTGGAATATATTCCTATCTAACGATTTATATGATGGAGCATAGGAACACCTCCCCTAAGAATTCATGGTATTGCTCTCTTGCTCACTTTGGTGGCTATACACTTACTGGATGTTGACAGTATTTCATAAGCCCATACCTATATTATAGAAAAAAAAACTTTGATATATATATAACTTTATCACAAACTAGTTGAATACATATTGAATTGAATTGGAAAAGCAAGTACGCACCTAGAATGCAAGTATAAATCCCTTTATATAGTAGTATGTGATGTGTTTGGGATTATCTGCTTTATTTATATTGTGCGGCTTCTTCTTTCCGTATAAAATGCACTTCATACTATTCAACAAATGTTTGAAGAAGACGGCTGACCAGTCATAACGCCTAAAGACTTCGGTGTCATCGATAATCCCAAATGTCTTAACATCGAACTGTGTTTTCTTGTTTTTTCCCATCATCACAACTTTGGCGTAGAATATTATTGCAGCCTTCAAGGAATCTTCACCATTTGTAAATCTGAAACTTTCAAAGGAGTTCTCAACATCCTTGCAAAGTTTTGTTTTCTCCCTTGGGACCTTCGGTCCAAGTATGAATTGTTGTAGCCTCTCACTGCATGTATCTCTTTCTATCATTTCCTCGGCTAGCCACAACCTAGTTACCAGATTAAAATATTCTTCAGTGAATGTGACTTTATTCCCTAACATGTTGAAGCTTATAATAATTAGGTTCTCATCTTTGATCTCCCTTAACAAAAAATGGTGAAATAGCTGCCCATTAAACACAAGGTGCACATCCAACAGTGGACCAAAACACGTTTTCCTAAACATCACCATATGCTCTGTGGTAAGCTTCTTCTTAATTAGGGCATTTATTTTGTGGACCATGCAAGAGACAGTAGCAAAAAAATATTTCTCAACAAGGACATCCATCATAACAAACTATAACAAACATATACATTTCAACAATAAGTAGAAGATCGTTTAATAAAGCCTAAACAATTGTCTACCAAATCTTAAACGGTCATTTATAGAAAGCTAAGTGATCGCTTAATCGTAGTTGGCCGATTGTTTGATCTTAGTTGGGCGACCGCTTAAATAAATTTGGGTGTTCGTTTAATATAATTCGGGTGACTGTCTAATTAAATTTAGGGGATCATTCAATTAAAGTTAGAGGATCGTTTAAATCAAGTTAGGGGATCGATTAATAAATCAATGGGCAATCAATTTCGATATACTAAGCAAACCTTAAACCATTTTCTTATGGTTGAACGGGAAAATCGACATGCATGAAAGAAATGAGTAAAATAACTTTCAGATCATGAGCACGGTGGTGGAAAATGTGTAGAAACGACTAGTGAGTAGTGACGAACTGATTAAAGATGACATTGAAGACGAAGGAGAGTTGAGAGAAAATTGAGAGCAAAATTGGGAGTGAGAGAAGAAGAAGATGAGCAATCCCTTAGTAAATTTGGTATATAGGCCCCGCTTGAGATGTTTTAAAACTTTGGGGTAAATCTAGTATTTCACATAGCAAAAGGTCAGGTATAGATACGTGTTTAGAAATGGGTTAATCATAGAAATGCTTTTAGTTTTTGGGTCATTTTGTGAAAATTTTCAACTTTTATGCCTTATGAAATAACATATTTACCCCCAAATTTAAAACCTCTTCTCAAGCCACCCAATTTCTTTATCCTACAACGATTTCTTCAGCGACATATGACAGATGTATTGAATGTAATACCTGTTGGGATTTATGCCCTAAAAATCGTGGATAATAAATGTTATTAATTGACCGTCATCAATAAAGAGTTATGGATGTTAATTCCAAAAATGTTATTGCTTGTATTGTTGTTTGTTTTGTCTTCATAACCCTAAATCTAATAAACTAACAGTCAAGGTTGTCTTATGAGTCTTGAATTGTATGTGGAGACATGAGGGATCAATGTTCAAGATACAACCTAAAGAGTCTATATTATAGGGATAAAGTTGGGTACCTAATCCTAGTAACACTATGGATACGACCCATTTTGTATTTGATACAAACATAATGATCAGACGCATTCGTGTAGGTGTCACGCGAGTGAAGGTATCATATGCAATGAGTTTGCATCAGACTGAACCGTGAAATAGTAACCACTAGATGTAACATTGTGGACTAGTTAGGTTTCTATTTCAATAGGATAACCTAGGCGACTTTGTCTTAATCCTGAGTATATTATGAACTTTTGTCCATGAGGGATTGTCCTTTGATTTGTATGGGTGAGGGTAGCCAGATTGCTGACCCAATATGCCTACAATTTTAGGGACAAGATCGAATGGGGATCTGGGAACATAATAATACAAGATGAAATTCACTCCTTCTCACCTTAAGGGTAAGTAGATGAGTTTTCCCTTAAATGGTGTCTCCCAGACTTGAACAAAGAACCATACACTCTCATTGGCCCGAGAGGAGTTTCTGTTTATTGGTTGGACCAAGTTGTTTATTAAAGGAGCACTAATACTTAAGAAGTCAAAGGTAACCCAAGGGTAAAACGATAATTTGACCCTGTTGGAGTTACAAACACTCGTGAAGGACTAACTTGTTAGTATTGGTCTATATCCATGGACACAGAAATATATCTATAGTGAGAAGAGTGCAGTTGTGGGTCTTCAGTGGAGTGTACCCACAGTTAACGAATATTGATTAATTTGGTTAATGAGTTTAACCAATTAATCTCATATCAGTTGGAGCTTCTGATTTATAGATCCACCGGTCCCCTTATTAGCTCACTAGAGGATACTTAAAAGGGATCATTTGAATTGTTCAAATTAATTTGAGGAAACTATATATTAATTTGATTAATATATGGATATGATCTATAATTAAATTGAAAAGTAATATTTGAATAATATTCAAATTAATTAATTCAAATGAATTGGATTCACAAAGAATTAATTAATAGAGAGGTTTTGTACATATACATGAGATGTTTATGATAACTAAATATATACATTAAATTGGGTTTAATGTATAAATAGTTATTTAATTATTGTACAAATTAAAATTAAATAAGTGTTATTTAATTAGGCTAATTAATTAAATAAGTGATATTTAATTAAATGGGCTAACTAATTAAATAAGTATTATTTAATTAATTATAGAAAAGAAAAATATTAGGAAAAGGACTTGACTCTTTCTCTATATAAAGACCTCCCTATGACCCTTTGGGAAGATAATACACACATTCTCACCAAAGAGAAAGACTGATAATACACAATACCATATTTCTCTAAGAGAATCCTCTCTACTCTCCAAAACTCTTTTTTCCACTCCCTCTCCCATAGTTGGATACCACTTATCCCTCTATTGGAATCCCAGAGAATAACGAGGTTACTCTTGTGGTTATGTTCGAGATTGTTCAAGAAATTGTTCATGATTAAGATCGTTGGAGATCCGTTTGTTGGAACTAGGAGAGGATTTTTCATGGCACTTGGGAATCTACAAAGGTAAGAATCGTTCTAATCTTTTCCCTAAAACATGTTAATTTACATGTTTATATATTTTGTTTTGTATAATGATTTTGTTTAATGTAAAATCAATTTGTGGGATGCAAGGCATTCTAACGCTTCCGCTGTGAGATTTGATCCCCTTCAATCGGTATCAAAACCAATTCCTTGCATCCTCGTTCTTCATATTTTTTGAAACAAAATCGTTTAAAGGTGGGTCTCATATTCTTCATTATGGAATATTTGAATGTTGGTTTGCAAAATTGGATGTTTTCTATTTTGGCACTAGATTACTTTTTAATTTGATTAAATTGTAAAGGCCTGTTATATTTTCTGGGCAATTTTATTCTTACTTCAGTCTGTAAGTCCGTGTCGATCGATAGAGCAACAGTTGCTTAAGAGATCAAGAAGAAACGGAAGTGTTTGGGGTGAATTCGGAGCAACAATCGTGTAGAACGAGAGTGTTCTATCGATCAATATCGCAACACTGAAAGGCAGAAGCGATGTATTGCAGTCGCAGCGTTGCAACGCTCCAAGGTTTGATGGAAAGTGGTGGTGCGCGCAAGAGGGTTTGATGCGACTGAAATTGTTTTGTTTTAACCTAATTCTTTTTTTTAATTAATTAAATTAATATAATAGTTATATTAATTTAATCATTAATTTTGCATCAGGGTGTCAAAGTAGGTCCAATTTTTGCTGTTTAATTTAATTATGCATTGGATGGATGTTTAAATTAATATTTGAATTCATATTACATATTGTATGTTATATAGATTAAAAAACCCACCTTAGGATGAACATGTACATGCATCATAATTAAATATAAAGAGTTATATTTTGTAGATGCATGATTGAATTAGCATGCTCATGCATCATAATATAAGTATTATGTTAGTGATGTATGATTAACCTAAGCATGTCCATGCATCATACTATATATTAAAGTTGTTCTAATAAATAGTGGAATGATGTATGTGAATGCTTGAAGTTTTTATAGATTTAATAATTCATTAATTTATAAAAAGTTATAGTATTAATGAAATAGATTAAAATCTATAATCTAGATTGCATGCAAACATAGTCCAAATCGTTTTAAATTGTTTAAAATTGACTCATGTTATTTCTGATTGGAATTAGGAATAAGTTAAGTTTTTTAATTTATTTTAATAGAATTAAAATGAATTTCAATAAAAGATTAAATTTATAAAATAATTGCTCATAAGAGACCTTTGTCTAAGGAAGGTTATGTCTAGTAGAGGGTATTTAAGCTGACGGAAACGAAACACCTCCACCTGGAAACTGACCTGGAAGGTGAATTGAACAAATATTTTATAAACATACAATAAATGATTGATTTTATTAAAAGAGTTTAATAAATGACATCAATATTGTTAAATTATTCCTATGTTATATTGAACAAATGTAAAGGACTTAGATAAATTCATTAGCTGGGTTTTAACTAAGTATAAAAAAAATCCTAATAAAATATTAGAATACTTTAGTGGGAGGAAAAGTTGGTATATATGATATATCAAATTTCAGCTCTCACATCCCTAAAAGCTCACACCGTGAAATTCATGCTCGGCTTTGTGTTGCCCTGGGCGTGGCCTCCCTTTGGAAAGTATTTACATGGTTCAATAACAAGGTGAATGAGAAAAGTGTTCATAGTAAGTGGGAGAGGGACGTGTGTCAACGTATCCTACGGTCTCCTCAATTAGGGTACACTGTGAGATTCTTATGGTCCGCTTTCGTGTCTTCCTAAAGCAACCATCCCTTTAAAGGACCTCATCATAGGGGTCGAAACGACGCAAACTCCAAAAATGGATATGGTTTCTTAGGTTAATCTTCAATAGTTGTCTTTCCTTTTGGTAGCCTATTGAAGTGTACCTCCAAGATCTGAAAATGAGAGGGTCACACTTATGGGATGAAATAAATTAGTTAATGAATCCTTGACTAAAACAACGATAGCTAAAAATTATAGGAATAAGAGTTATTCTGGTATTAGGGATTGGTTGAGACTTGTCTTAATTCAGGGTAGGAATAGTTGATCACCCTTCGGTGGTTGTTGCTCTAAGCCTCTGAAGTATCATTGCAAAAACTAAAATCAATAGTTTACTTAGGACTCTATGATTACATGGGGTTTTGCTAAATTGATTGGATAATTAAGTAATGGGTTATGATAAAGATAACTAATAAGGTCATTTAATTGTTATGTGTTTCAACATGTCTTCCACAATTATATATTTGCTTAAAAATGAGAAATTAACCGGTGAAAACTATACGATGTGGAAATCTAACATGAATACAATTTTGGTTATTGATGATCTGCGGTTTATCTTGACGGAGGAATGTCCTCTAGTCCCTTCTCGAGATGAATCTCAAGCATTGAAGGATGCTTATGACCGTTGGACAAAAGCCAATGATAAGGCTTGAATCTACATCTTGGAAACTCTGTCTAACGTTCTTACAAAGAAGCATGAGGCCATGATGTCTGCACGATCATGGAGTCCTTCCAGGAGATGTTTGGACATCGTCTACTCAGATCCGACATGAGGCCCTCAACTACATTTACAATGTACGCATGAAAGAGAGCCAATGAGTGAGATAACATCTTCTTAACCGGATGGCCCATTTCAATGTCATTGAAGGGAATGGTGCAGTCATAGACGAGCAAAGTTAGGTGTCCTTTATTTTGGAATCTCTTTTGAAGAGTCTTCTTTAATTCCATGGCAATACAATTATGAACAAAATATAGTACACATTGACTACCCTTCTGAATGAGTTACAAACTTTTTAGCCCCTTATGAAAGGTAAGGGACCAAAAGAAGGAAAGGCAAATGTGGCCCATTCCAAAAAGTTCTATAAGGGTTCATCCTCTGGAACTAAGTCTATTTCTCCAACTTTTGGTACTAAAAGGATCCAGAAAAAGAAATGAGGGAAGGGGAAGCCTCCCTCTGTTAGTGAAGGCAAGGGCAAAGCTAAGGCTGACAAGGGAAAATGCTTCCACTGTAATGTGGAATGTCATTGGAAACGCAATTTCCCCAAGTACCTTGCTGAGAGAAGAAAGAGAAGGAAGGTAAATATGATTTACTAGTCTTGAAAACTTGTTTATTTGAAAATGACCATGATGCCTGGATATTTGATTCAGGAGCCACTAATCATGGTTATTCTTTTTTACAAGGAATTAGTTCCTTCCAACAGCTAGAGGAGGGTGAAATGTCGCTCAAGGTTGGAATAGGAGACGCCATTTCAGCTCGTGCAATGAGAGCTGCTAAGTTTACTTTTGGAAATAGATTTTTGTTTTTAGAAAACTTATACATTATTCCTAAGATGAAGAGAAACCTTGTTTCTATTTTTTGTTTAATTGAACAATCATACTCAGTTTCTTTTAATTCAAATGAGACGTTCATTATGAAAAATGGTGTGACTATTTATTCAATTAAACTAGAAGACAACTTATATGTATTAAGAACATCTGAATCAAAAATACTTTTAAATCATGAGATATTTAAAACCGCTAATACTCAAACTAAAAGGCAAAGAATTTCACCAAGTAACAATGATACATACCTTTGGCATTTGAGATTAGGCCACACCTTCTCATGGCTCGAGAAGTGCTCACTCATAGTAGGACTATGATGTATTGTTCATTAAAGGATTCAGTGGTACTTAAGAAGTTAGATGTAACTATAGGGACAAAACGGTAAATTGCCCAGCTGTACTTACGAGCGATTTGTAAAGAGTCATTGTACTGTTGATTGGTTATATCCAATGGACACAGAAATATACCTATAGTGCAAAAAGTGCAGCTTTCAGTCTTCAATGGAGTGCTCGGCAGTTAACGGATGGGTGATATGTGATTAAAGAGTTTAGTCAGTTATTCACGTATCGTTGAAGCTTCAAGCTACAAGTTCATAAGGTTCCCTTGGTAGCTCAATGGATTCAAGTTGAGAATCAGTTTTTGGGTTAGTTTGAAGTGTTCATATTAACAAGAGGGAATTTGATTATATATGATATAATTAAATTGATTAAATTATATGTGATATAATTGATTTGATGTATTAGATCCGTTAATTGGAGGAATTAATATAAATATGATTTATATTAAATGCAATAAAGAAGAAAAAGAATTATATCTAAATATTACATATGATGTGATATTAAAACTATAGGTTATAAATATAATATGATAAATTAGTTATTGTATTTATGATAAAAACAATTATGAGATAATTCTTTGGTTGGTTATTATTTTCTCCTTTAACCGTGTTTGAGTGGGAAGTTACTATTAGTTTTAATAACTGAAAAATAAAAGTGAAAAACGTTTTCATTTTTAATTAAGGCATCACATAACGATCGAGTAAAAGAAAAAGCTATACGGTAGCCTTTGAGAGAGTGAACGATAAGGCATCAAGTTCACTAGACGACAGCTTTTCGTTTACTAGATGATCGATTACCTAGTCTATACGATAGACTTAGACATTCTCCACTTACTTGATCGTTTACTCGATCGTTGAGTTTCTCCTTCCCTTTACCAAATCTACACAGAGCCCATACCTTCTGGATTCTCATACCAAGAATACCAAGGAAACCAAGTGGTAGTGTCGAGTGTTTCTGTTCGAGGGTCAAGAATCGAGTCTTACTCGATTGGGTTCGAGGATCTGATAGTTCGTGAGTTGCACTGGTTGTTCGTTGTGTTCGTGATCGTGATCGAGTTTGATTGGACGCTAGACTGGTGTTGATCAAAGGAATACACGAAGAAGAGTTCTTCAAAGGTATGTCACTCGATTCTAGTTGGTTTTAAGAAGAAAGCATGTTGTAATTTACTCAATGATGTATAACTGTGGTTGTATGTTTGTAAATGCTTTGATCTTTCACAATAGGTTTGGAACGATCTTGCTTCTGCTCACTGGTTCTCTTGTTTAAGAGATCTTTCAAACACAAGTCTGAAGCTTTTGAAAAGTACAAAGAGTATAAGGCTGATGTTGAAAACCTATTAGGTAAAACAATTAAAACACTTCGATCTGATCGGGATGGGGAGTACATGGATTTAGAATTCTAAGACTATGGGATTCAATCCCAACTCTTAGTACCTGGTACCCCTCAGCAGAACGATGTATCAGGAAGGAGAAATAGAACCTTATTAGATATGGTTCATTCTATGATGCGTTCAATTGCCTAACTCGTTTTGGGGGTATGCAGTAGAGACTGTAGTTAACATCTTGAACAATGTTCCTTTGAAGAGTGTTTCTAAACACCTTTCGAGTTATGGAGGGAGCGTAAACCGAGTTTACGTTACTTCAAAATCTGGGGTTGTACTACATATGTGTCAATGAAAAATCCTAAGAAGTTGGAACGTCATTCAAGATTGTGCCAATTTGTTAGTTACCTGAAGGAAACGAGAGGTGGTTTGTTCTATAACCCTTAAGAAAATAAAATGTTTGTATTGACAAAAGCTACATTTTTAGAGGAAAACCACATGAGAGATCATAAACCACATAGCAAAATAGTATTAAGTGAAGCTACTGAAGAATCAATAAGGGTTGTTGATGAAGCAGGTCCTTCATCAAGAGTTAATAAAAGAGCCAACACTTCAAGTCAGTCTCGTCCTTCTCAATCGTTGAGAGTGCCTCGATGTAGTGGGAGGGTTGTGATACAACCTGATCATTACTTGGGTTTAACTAAAACTCTAGTTGTCATACTAGATGATGGTGTTGAGGATCCATTGTCTTATAAACAGGCGATGAATGACGTAGACAAGGATCAATAAGTCAAATCCATGGATCTTGAAATAAAGTCCATGTACTCCAATTTGGTATGGGAGCTTGTAAATGTACCTGAAGGGGTCAAACCCATAGGATGTAAGTGGATCTACAAAGGAAAGAGAGATGCAGCTGGAAAGGTACAGACCTTCAAAGTTCGACTTGTAGCAAAAGGTTATACCCAAAGGGAAGAGGTTGACTATGAGAAATTTTTTTTTCTTGTTGCTATGCTTAAGTCTATAAAAATTCTCTTGTCCATAGCCACACATTATGACTATGTGATATGGCAAAGTAATGTCAAGATTGCTTTTCTGAATTGCAATCTTGAGGAAAATATCTTTATATCTCAACTAAGGGGTTTATAGCCCAAAATCAGGAGCAAAAGGTTTGCAAGTTGAATCGATCCATTGGAGCTTCAAGCTACAGGTCCATAAGGACCCCTTGGTAGCTTAATGGATTTAGTTGAGAATCAGTTTTTTAGGTTAATTTGAAATGTTCAAATTAATAAGAGGGAATTTGATTATATATGATATAACTAAATTAATTCGATTATATATGATATAATTGATATAATGTATTTGATACATTATTGTTTATTTAGAGGAACAAATATTTGAATATGATTCAAATATATTTTCTATGAAAAAGATTCATAGTTATTAAATTTAATATAAATATGATTTATATTAAATGCCATAAAATAGAGAAAGAGAACTATGGTTTATAATTATATATGATACAATATTAAAACTATAGGTTATAAATATAATATGATAAGTTAGTTATCATATTTATTTATAATTATTAATTATTTGATACTTAAATCTTTTTTCTCTCTAACCACCCTTAGTGGGTAGTTATTTAGTTTTGTGGCAAAAATTAGGATAAATGAAATTTGATTTCAAAATTCCGAACGACACACAATTTAGAGAGTTACTACATGATTTTTGAGAGCCTATGCGATAGACTCGTTTCTCTAAATGATCAAGAGACTTAGCTATACGATAGCCTTGCTTCTACTCGATTGTCTTCCTCCTCTAACTCCAAACTCCTCTCTAACCAAAATTAGCCAGAGCCCACCACTCCTGGATTCTCACACTGAGAATACGAAGGTCACCTAGTGGTAGTGTTTTTTTTTGTTCGAGTTTCTCGTTGCTATTTGTTGCTATTCGAAGAAAGTTCGTGACTTGTTCGATGCGTTCGTAAACGAGTTAGATCGAGGGATTACTTGAAGAAGGGTTCTTCAAAGGTATAGTCTCTTGACCCTTTATTTATTATGAGAAATCATGTTGTAATTTAGTTTTATGCATAATCTGTTCTTGTTGATTGTAGATGTATACGTTCAATCGAAATGGGATTTGGAGGGTCCGCTTTCGCTCAAAGGTTCTCTGTTAATAGAGTTCCTTCATTTCTTGAGGATTCCTTCAGATTTCACCTTGAATCTCTTGGAGATTCCTTTTGAGTTTTGGATCTTCAACTGCACTCAACCTTCATTCAAATGGCTTTGGAATCACCTCAATAGCACGAGTACTTTGCTCAAATCGACCATTTGAACTGAGGCCTTCTTTTATATAGTTGAGACTGCATGCCCACCTTTCAACCTTGGGCTGACAACTCACTCACTAGGTGGGTTTAGTTCTCTTAACCTTGACAGCTGACCCACTCAAGTTGGTGATTAAGCTGTCATCACCTCTTAAGCCAACACAAGGTTTCACTATCATCTTACTATCGCATGGCACTTTTAACGCATACCCTCTTGACCACCGCACACCCTCAACGCATCTCATGTCCATCGTTTGGCCTAGTGTCATCACATGTCTTCCTTGCCCCTAGTCTTTATTTAAACAATGCATAGACACAACCATGCGTCCATGGCCTTCTTGTGCTATCGCGCACACTCTTGCCCAACTAACCTCTCATGAGATATGGCCAACGCCTGGTAGCACTTCAATGCACAACCAACTAGTCGACGCATACCTTGGTGTCCCTTGCGCGCATCACCTAGGTTGGTGACCATCGCATAGTCCTGCCTGTCCATGCAACTCATCCGACTAATGCATGCAGCCTCACCTAACCAATGCACATTGCAGCTTCATCGCCTAGATGCTCTTACCATGTCACACACCTTCTTGCCCATCTAATCTCACATGGTTTTGGTTGGCTGATGCGTTATTTCATGCGATGAAATAATGGTAGGGATTGCGTTGATGGAAAATGCGTTGTGCAAACAAGTTTTCTTAGCAGGACCCAAGTATAAACCCTATTGAGTTTACTGGTAAGCCCAGGGTTGAACTGAGGGACTAAGGAAAACAATATGCGATAGTAATTTTTAGATCACTTTGCAGTAACAATAAATCAAGAGTTGGTTGGTTTGTTGTTTACAGTATAAAAAGTATGCGGCAGATTTGAGAAAAGAGTAATTATGCGATAGATACACTGAGTATGTGGAGGAATGGGTTGAGAAGGTCTTTAGCTAGCGTTTCTCGAGAATGCGTTCAAGCTATGCGATCATGCTACACTCATGCGACCATAACTCATTTTCCAATGCGAATGCGATGACTCCTAATTTTAGGACACATACGATGAATGCGATAATGTCTATAGAGATTATTCCTAAGCCTCTACTTCTTGCCTAAGCGATGATGCAAGATGCACACAAGGACAATGTGACCGCATACAATCATAACCTATCTCTAGGGTGCATGTGATGCGTTAATAGCAAACAGAACTTATTCCTAAGCTTCTATCTCTTAATTATACGTTCCTAATCTGACTCTCCCGATCCTATATTCTAACCTAACTTTTCCAAGCCTAGATTCTATCCTTAGCCTACCCTCTCAAGTATCTTTAATGGATGAATGATGCATACATAATACAAGATAATCGCATAGAATGAAGATCCCAAGTTATGCTAGCTAAGTGCTTCTCAACCCATTCGACAGATTTAGCTACTTATGCATAATGTACAGAGAGTGAACAGATATAAAGATGCGATTTCCATTTCTATAAATAAGTTCAGAGTACAAAATGACAAGGGTAGAGAGCCTGGTAGCAATTCCTTACTTCCCAAGGCTTTTACGTTGTTATCTCTATTCTGCTCAAAAGATATTCTTGCTTTTCCAAGAGTTGGCCTTCTCTCTGATCTCGACACTTCCAGCACTCTTCCAAGTTCACCAGAACGATCTCTCGGTATAATCTCCCTTCGCTCGCTTCCGCCTTCTAAGTAAAAGAAAACTAAAAACAAGGCTACTTCTATCTAAAGGGAAAATTATCTAACTGGACGAACTCCTTCACTAAAGGTGGCCTTCGATATTTATAGAGCTTCGAGGTGAAAGGCTTCTTCTCTCTTATGATTGCATTGATGGGATGGCATTAATTCTCTATCTGATGCGCCGAATATTTGTCATCGAAAATTTGAGTGTACTTGCTACCTGTCTCTTATACACATCTAGATGTGTATAAGAGACAGGAATATTTGTCATCGAAAATTTGAGTGTACTTGCTACAGTAGGTCGTTAACGGCTTGTCAACTTAATTCGGAATCAATCGTCATCAGCTTTCTGTCCCATCATGATTTATTACACTTTTCACCCAGATGCGCCCACCATGATGCGTCAGCTCTATGCGACAACCTTCTTGAGCAGATATTCACGAGCGCACATGATCGTATAGCCTTGCGTCAACGCGATCTCTTAATGCGCTCGGACGTTAATTTCTTTAGATCGCTTTTCCACCTTGCGTCAACGCATTTTCTACACAAAAATACATAAGTTAGTTGTTTTAATACGATAAACACATGTGATCGCAATGTTGTGAACTTAATGCTTCTAAACGCAATATTGTATATTTTTATCATCGCAATCTTGCATTGTTTTATAACTTTGCGCTGTAATAACGTGTATTTCTGCTCGTTATCCCACCCCCAAATTTAAACAATGCTTGTCCTCAAGCATAAGCTAAAGATTTCCTTTAGAAAGTCGACCACCTTCTCTTTCCTAGATTTCTCAAGGATGCCTTATTCAAATCCTATACACCAAAATCTCCTTAATTCTTATCTAGGTCTTTTCTTAAAATATTTCTAAAATTTAGGGACCGTAAGTTTAACCTTCACAAAGACTTTACTAGATTCTCGGGCATCGCATGATTTATTTCATTAAAAAAAAAAAAAAAACCTTTTCACTGGGGTATTTTCAAATGATTTTTATCCTTGCATATTTTAGATATTTTTTTCCTATGACTTTGCACTGATCCAAGTACCTAGCCTTCGTTTTGGCTTGCCCCCATGTGTGTCATGCAGACATCCAACTACGAGCAAGGCGCTCTTTCTCAATCTAAACTCATGCCTATTTGGCAGTGGAGTTGCGATCATTTATTTATGCGTTGATCGCAATTCCTACGTTCGTTTTGGCTTGCCCCCACATGTGTCATGCGGACATTCAACTACGAGTAGGATCCGATCACAATGTTTATGATTTTTCTTTTGTAAGCTAAAAATAGCAAGGTCGAAAATGAATACTGCACCCCCAAATTTGAAATGAGGCAATGTCTTCATTGCTAAAATATTGAAAGAAGTCATGTGATGCTCTTAAAAAGTTTCGTAAAGGGTCAGTTTGAAAGAAAGCTAGCAAACTACTAACTTCTAGAAATATTTCATGAGGACTGTCCTAAAATTAAGTTGACTCTAGTATATACGAAGAAATAGAAGCATGCATTTCATCATTGGAATCATAATTGGCAAAGAGAAATCATGCGGTGACTTACTAATTTAATCAATGTTAAATGATTGCGCCAACCAAAGAAGATGCGGTGATAAAATTTTCAAAATTAAAATGTGATGCGATAGTACAAAATTTGGAATAAAGTCATGGAAAGATACAATCCCCAAATATGCGTTGTCGCTCGCATTATTTGTGAACGTATCCTTCTTTACGGCGAACTGCTTTCTATGATTGCGGTGACGAAATAAAGTAGATGCGTCTTCATGTAGCGCCTCTGCAATCGTTCACCTTGATCGTTGCAAAGAAAACATTGAGAGGATTAAATAATAATAGAGTTAGCAAAATCGTTTACCACGATCGCATATATATATATTTGTAATAAATAAGCAAATATGCGATAATAGTTAACAGCAAGGTAATGAAAGTTCATGAAGCATTAATTTGAAAAAAACAAAAAAAAAAAAGGATATTCAAATGGATTGCGTTCCTGATGAGGTTGAGTCGCATAGTAACTCAAAGACTGCTTATTTCAAGCTAGACTTTTTACATCCACGGTGGCTTTTTCTTCTTTTCTCAGTCTTCTAGGATCTTGACTGCCTTAATTCGGAGCTTTTCCCTATTGACGTTCATTACGATATCCCCCTTCTGCACATTAATTTGGGCGCGACTGGTCGAGAGGAATGGTCGTCCTAATATGATGGGTGCATCTTCATCCGCTTTATAGTCCAAAATGATGAAGTCTACCGACAAGATGAATTTTTTAATTGAGGTTACGACATCTTTCAACTCTCCCTCGGAATGTATTAGAGATCTGTCCTCAAGTAGAAGAGTCTCCGTCGTGGGTGTGAGTTTGCCCACATTCAATTGTTTGCAGATTGATAGTAGCATTACATTTATACTCGCCCCAAGATCGCATAGTGCTTGACCAGTGTAGACCCCTCCAATGGAGCATGGTATCGTGAAGATTCCTGGGTTGCACATTTTTTGTGGGATCGCTGTATTTTGCGTTATGCCTCCGTAACGATCTTATCTTCATCATTCTGTTTCTTTTTCAATCTTTGCGGGAATGATGGTAGCTAGACTTCTTCTATCTCATGTTCTAGAGGCTTAAGGGTGAATGCAACTTCTGGGTTCATCTTTTTGGGCTCTTCTAAATCATAAGTCAATGGGCCCTCAGTTGTTACCGTATTCACGTTGGTCGCGATGAATTCCTCCCCAACTTCTGCTGTCATTTTTCGCTTAGCAAAGAGACTATTAAGCATTGTTCCTTCCCCGTACCCCAGAGTTGTGTGGGAGCTCAGTTGAGCTCAGCAACGCTCCTTGCGGTCTATTTTTATGTTCGCCTGCAATCTGTCCTAGCTAAATTTCGAGACTTCAAATTGACGTTGCTTGATTCTGAAGCACTGATTCATTCTTCTTAATATGCTGCTTCAGCAAGCTCTCTAAGGATGAAGATTGCGGTGTCTACGAACTGCTGGCTTGGTTATGCGTTTGACCGTTGGTTCGCAGGAAAAATTCGGGTGGCCCTTCTTTTTGTGCCACTGGTTGAAATTTTGGGGTGGTTTCTCCACCTGGGGTTGTACGTATTGGAATAAGGGTTGTTCTTTATGAAGAAAACTGACTTATGATTTAGAAGAGCCCAAAAAGATGTGATTTCCTGGGCATTCTTCCATCGATGTGATTCTCCACAGATGACACAACTTGTGGTCGTTTGAGCAATTACATTGACTTGCCCTTTTTATGCTCTCGTGCTATTAATTGTGATACCTTGTATCAAACTCATTATCGCAGTCATTTGGTTCTGAAGGGATGCGATGGCCCCATTGTTTGCATCACTGTCTTTAATTCTTAATCTTTGATTGCTTTCTCTCCAGTCCTCGTGATTTTTAGAAATGCGATCAAGGACATTTTTGGCCTCCCATAAGTTTTGTCCAGCAGACCTCCAACTAATGCCGCATTGGCAGCCGTCTGCGATGCCGGGTTTAATCCTTAGTAGAAAATCTCCATCTGTAAGCAGTTTGGTAAGCCATTATGCGGGCAATCTCTTACCAGCCTCTTAAACCTTGCCCAAGCGTCACTGAGCGATTCGTCAATATCCTATTCAAAATTGGTAATTAACTTCCTTCTTCTTGCATTCTCCGTTAGAGGGAAGTATTTCTTCATAAACTTGTCTACTACTTGCTCCCATGAGGTAATCTCCCCCGGTTTGAGAGAGTACGCCCATTTTCGTGGTCATACAACGAAAATGGAAACAAAGTTAGTCGAACTTTCTCGGTGGAGATATTCAGGAACACAAAAGTGTTGCAGATCTCTATGAAACTCCGGAGGCGAGCATGTGAGTCCTCGCCACGCCTTCCGCCAAACTGTCCGGCAGTTTGGATCATCTGTAACATAACCGATTTCATTTCAAACCTCAATCCGTCTAGTGCTGGCCTCATGATTCCTGGGGAGAAATCATAGAGGTTGGGCGACGCATAGTCCCGAATGGGTCTATTGCGTTCATTTTCTAGGAGGATGGGGTTGGCCATTATATTATTTGCATTTGCGGTCCTCTCTTCTGGTTGTTCCGCCATTCTTGGAGTTCTGTCTTATTGTGCGATTGTTTCTCAGTCTTCATCGGAACGTTCTTTCAATCTCTGGGTCATAATTCGCCAGAGATTGAAAGCTGCAAAGAAAATCAGAAAATTACCGTTAGCATACTATATTGCCGAAGTCCTCGGCAACGGCGCCAAAAACTTGATGCGTTATTTTATGCGATGAAATAATGGTAGGGATTGCGGTGATGGAAAATGCATTGTGCAAACAAGTTTTCTCAGCAGGACGCAAGTATAAACCCTACCGAGTTTCCTAGTAGCCCAGAGTCGAACTCAGGGACTAAGGAAAACAATATGCGGTAGTAATTTTTAGATCACTTTGCAGTAACAATAAATCAAGAGTTGGTTGGTTTGTTGGTTACAGTATAAAAAGTATGCGGCGGATTTGAGAAAAGAGTAATTATGCGACAGATACACAGAGTATGTGGAGGAACGGGTTGAGAAGGTCTTTCGCTAGCGTTTCCCGAGAATGCGTTCAAGCTATGCGATCATGCTACACTCATGCGACCACAACTCATTTTCCAATGTGAATGCGATGACTCCTAATTTTAGGATGAATGCGATGAATGCGATAATGTCTGTAGAGCTTATTCCTAAGCCTCTACTTCTTGCCTATGCGATGATGCAAGATGCACACAAGGACAAGGTGAATGAATGTGATAATGTCTATAGAGCACCGACTCTATGCGACAACCTTCTTGAGCAGATATTCGCGAGCGCACATGATCCCATAGCCTTTCGTCAACATGATCTCTTAATGCACTCGAAAATTAATTTCGTTGGATCACATTTCCGCCTTGCATCAACGCATTTTCTACACAAAAATACATAAGTTAGTTGTTTTAATGCAATAGACACATGCAATCGTAATGTTGTGAACTTAATGCTTTTGGACGCAATATTGTATATTTTTATCATCGCAATCTTGCATTGTTTTATAACTTTGCGCTGTAATAACGTGCATTTCTGCCCGTTATCATTGGCGCATTGCCCATGCCCATCGCATGGTAACTCATGGCAACACTTAGTCATTTTCTCCATGTAACACGCCCTTCATGTGCTCAACTAACCTTTTAGAAGCATGGCTGCCGTATACCTCAACAACCTTCAACGCATGGGCTTCCAACGCATGGCACATTTAGCTTCCATACTTAGCCAAATTTCCTCATCTAATGTCTCAATGCCAAGCTTCCCGAGAGCTAAATTTCCTCACCTAATGTCTCAATGCCAATGCTACCCGAGAACCTTGTTTCTCCATACTTAGACCTTTTCCTTCTTCTTAACCATCTTCAAGCTTCCTTATAAACATAGTATTAGCTTTTACTTAATTTTAATTAACATACTAATTATCATACTTAAGTAAGGAAAATAGGATTCGAGGTTTATAGTGTGGGCATATCTACAAATGGTTGGCCGTATTATCTGTGTCTACTCCATGCCTTTCATGAGATGTAACTGATACAAACAATGGCATCTGGGATGCATCACTCCCTCCTAAAAGAAAGCTAAGGTCTTCATCGTCGACTATGTCAATTGAGAGATTGATACAAATAATGGCATGAGGTGTAACTGTTGGATTTTATGTTCTAAAACTCGAAGTTTGTAAATTAATAAACATATTATGTTTTGTTTTTCGATAAAGTTGTTATTGAAATTGTAATCTTGAATCCAATAAACTAAGGTCTTGGGGCTATTTAATGTAGTTTGAACTTTATGTAGTGACATAAATGTGGATCAAGTTCAAATATATATCCAAAATGGTCTATAGTATATGAATAAGGTTAGGCGTCTTATTATGGGGAACACTATGGATGCGGCCCACTTTGTAGTTAGTACAAACGATGTAATCCTGAATCGTTCATATAAAGATATGTGAGTGGCGGGGCATCCTATGTAAAGAGTTTTCATCTGACTGAACCATGAAATAGTCACTTTTTACGTTCTAAATGTCGTTTTATGTATAAAACTAACTATTTCGTTAATTGATGACCTAGGTAATTTAATCTTAATCCTGAGCTAACTATGAACTCCTGTTCACTCAGAATTATCCTTAGATCTGCATAGGTTAGGTCCTGTCTCTTATACACATCTAGATGTGTATAAGAGACAGGCTCATCATCGCTGACCCAGTAAACCTTCCATTTCAGGGGTAAGATCGGGTGGATAGCTGGGAAGATAGGGTCCAAGACAGAATTCACTCCTACCCGTTATAGGGATAATAGATAGGTGTTCCCTTTAGTACTGAATCCAGGTCTTGAACAAGGGGCCCCACCCTCTCCTTGGCCCGAGAGAGATTCGGTTTATAGGTTGGACTTTAAACCAATTATTCATTAGATGATCAGTGCAACTTAAGGAACAAGATGTAGTCTTGCGAGTAAAACGGTTTTTATGACCCAGCCGAGATTACAAACATCCTGTGAAGGATTAGGTTACTAATCATGGTTATATCAAATGGACACAAATATATCTATAGTGAGAGGAGTGCAACTACGGGACTATAGTGGAATGACCTGTTAGTTAATGAATGTTGATTAGCTCCATCTAAAGAGTTTAGCTAGCTAATCTTGAATCGTTGGAGCCCATGATCTATAGGTCCATTAGGTTCCCCTATTAGGTCATATGGAATAAAATTAGAACAGTATGGTAGAATAATTCAAATTGTTCGAATTAAGTGAAGAGAGAGAAATCGACAAGTATATGTGATATCGTGGTCGGGTTTTTCAATTTAGAGATACAGCTTTAATATTTAAATGTGATTTAAATATCAAGAATATGAATACGTTCATATTCGGAAGCTCGGAAATAATGGAAATGGTCAAAGATGTAAAAAGTCAAAGAGTTGACTTTTGACTTTGAAAAGTCAAACTTTGATTGACCTTATATTCAAATGTGATTTGAATTTCCAGAAAATGAATGTGGATTCATGCTCGGGAGGTCAAAATTAGTCAACACGGAAAAATCATAAAAAGTCAAAATGTTGACTTTTTTGTTCAAAGTTTGACTTTGACGAAATGACTGTTTTGCCTTTGACTATAGTTAGTGGGAAAATCCAAACTTTTGTTGGATAATTCTACTAACAAAATAGTGGGCTAGGTGTTGGCTTATAGTGGAGACATTAAGCCCACTAAGATACTGGATTATAGGTGTTGGGTTTTTATGGATTTGGTTTATGCAATTGTTGCATGGTTTTTTCTATAAAATGGGCTTTTGATTTTAAATTAAAGACTTTTGACAATTTGCCAATTTTGTTTTTAATTTGGGCTGAAAAAACCTCTTTTCTTTGTGTGAAGTTCAAAAAGAAAACCCAAACCAAAACCCAAATTCATTCCTTTTTTTCCATCTTTTTCTCTCTCTCGGGGTTCTTCATCCATCGGGTCCCACAACCGGTTCTGAGTCCATAGGATAGTAGGCAACTCTATGGTGGTCCGGAAGAGTTCAGGTCGAGATTCGACAAGGAAAAGCCTTGTTAGGGAGCCACAAAGGTTGTATCTCATCCCTTTTTAATTTCTGTTTTTCCTTCAATTGCATGCATAATTTCCTTTTAATTAAAAGCAATTAGAGTGTAATTAGATCCTAATTCCGATGCGTATGTCTCGAGTTCCATCATTGGTATCATAGCATGCTAGAATTATGCTCAATTGCTTTTGGTGAGTGTTTTTTTTTTCTTTCTATTCAAGTGTTGAATGAAATATGGACTAAAGTGGATTTATTATGATTTTGGCATTGTTTTTCTTTAAATTTCTTGTGGAAATTTGTAATTGCTCACTTGTTTATGAGATTAATGTGTGAAAAAGGGTTTGTAAATTTGTTGGAGTCATTAGAATTGAAATTAGGCTGTAATTTCTTGATTCCGGGAGAGAGAACAACAGCGAAAATGGAGAAAATTGTTCACAGATCTGAATTCTGGTTCCAGACCCGACTCGCCAGCCTGGATCTGACCCGGTTCGGTGTAGCCCACGCACGCTAGCTTTCGATGGAGTGTTCGTTTGTTCCGCGACCCGACCCGACCTCGCCGCTCGCTCCGTCCGACCCGGTTCGTAACTGGCTCGCGCATTCGTCTACTGCTCGTGACCCGCTTGTTCCGTGGATTCGACCCGCCGCCTGCTTCATGACCCAACCTTTCTACGCCTCCGTTGACTGCGCCAGCGGTCGTTGACCAACCGGTCCAGACGGTCTGGATCGGTCCATTTGACCTAGTTGAGCTGCTTTGACCGGTTCAACTTGGTTTTTGGAGTTTTTGGGCCGGTTCAAGATGGTTCAAAGTGTTTAAAGCCGATTCAGGGAAGCTGGTTACTAAATTTTGTAATAAATTAATTATTTGTTATGCCAAAATCAGTCCACTTTAGTGTTGTTTACCTATTATGCATGTGATGTATAATGTTGTTTGATTATGTGTGCATATATTATGCCATATAGTTTTAAAACCTCACCATAGAAAAAGCATGTGACATGCATTTGTTATATCTTATAAGTGTTATAAAATATATACTATGCATGCTTAGTTTTAATATAAGTGTTATATTAAAGCATGTTTGATTGAAGGAAGCATGTTATAGATGAATGCTTTAGGGTTATAATTGTTATACTTTATTTTATAATTGTTATAAATTAACCTAGACTTCTAAAATCTATAACAAAGATAAGATGCATGCTCACTTAGGTTTAACCTTTGAGAAATCCCAATTTTCTTAGAAAATAGGTCGATATCTTGTAAAATCGAAGTTACAAAAAAACTCACCCGGCAAGATCTTGGCAAAAAGTCAGATAAGATGACTAAGGTTGAAGGTTTTTAAGTTGTGGTTCACGGAACACCTACTACCTGGAGATCGAGTCGGCGTCTGAGTTAGGTTAAACCGGTTTTATGAGCATGCGTGAGTGGTGTGAGGTAATAAATTTCGTTTATCACCTAGTCATCTTAGGTTAAAAATCCAGTATAAAAGTTATACTCGGATGAATCACCTAGACTTAGGATATGTTTAGTTAGCCGAAATGTATCGCTAAGTATTTTATACCCTAACCGTCTAAAACACTTCAGTTGGAGAGAAGTAACGTACTTTAAGCTCTAGCGTCCCTAAGAGTTCACACCGTGAGATTCATGTTGGGCTTTAGGCCATCCTGGGAGCGGACTCCATTCGGAGAGTGTTTGCATGAATCAATACCAAGGTGAATAGGGGAAGTTGTTCATAATAAATGGGAGAAGGAAGGTGTCAACACATCCTACAATCTCTTCCATTAGGTCGCACCGTGAGATTCCTATAATGCGTCTGCATGTCTGCCCTAGAGCAACCTTACCAATCGGAAGGTTGTATTATAGGATTCGGAACTCCGTGAACTCTAGAAATTAATAGGGTCTCTCAAGTCCGTTTTCATTTTTGTCTTTCCAACTTCGGGAACATAATGATTCTGATCTTTGAGGTCTGAAAATGGAGGGTCGCACTTATGAGAATTACTAAGTATTAGTAAATTCTTGACCAAAGTAGCGATAACTGAGTTACTATAGGAATAAGAGTAATTCTGGTGATAGTATCTAGTCAAGATAGTCTTGATTCAACGGAGGAATAATCGATCACCCCTTGGTGAAGGTTATTCTTAATCGTTGAAATATCGTTGCAAAATATAATAATGAAGGGTACATTATTAGTTTTTTTGCTAAACTTGATTGGATTTAAAAGATTAATGTTTTTACTAAAAAGGATTTGTTTTTCTTTTCAGCATGATTAGCTCTTTAGATCAACTCTTAGCTTCC
>NC_052351.1:38686408-38705575 GCF_009727055.1 Benincasa hispida | reverse complement strand
ACTCAACATGGAAAAACAATTTAAATTCAACACTCATTGTCTTAACTGAGGAATGTCCTCAGGCCCCTACCTTGAAAGAAGCACAAGGTAAATATGATTTACTAGTTGCTGAGACATGTTTAGTGGAGGATGATACCTCAACCTGGATATTGGATTCAGGAGCCACTAATCATATTTGCTTCTCTTTTCAAGAAACTAGTTCTTGGAAAAAGCATGAAGAAGGCGAGATCACCCTCAAGGTTGGAACAGGAGAGGTTGTCTCGACCGAATCAGTGGGAGACTTGAAGTTGTTTTTCGAAGATAGATATATCATACTTAAAGATGTTTTGTATGCTCCTAAAATGAGACGAAATTTAATATCTATCACATGTATATTGGAAAAAATGTATAAAATATCTTTTGAAGTTAATGAAGCGTTCATTTTCAGAAAAGGTTTCAAATTTGTTCTGCTATACATGAAAACAACTTATATAAGTTAAAACCAACTAAAGCAAAATTTGTCTTAAATACGGAGATGTTTAGAACAGCCGAAACTCAGAATAAAAGACAAAAAGTTTCTTCTAATGCCTATCTATGGCCCCTAAGACTTGGCCACATAAATCTCAAAAGGATTGAGAGATTGGTTAGGATGGACTCCTAAATCAGTTAGAAGACAATTCTTTACCTCCATGTGAGTCTTGTCTTGAGGGGAAAATGACTAAGAGATCTTTTACTAGAAAAGATCTCAGAGCCACAATACCCTTAGAGCTGGTACATTCGGACCTCAGTGGACCGATGAATATCAAAGCTTGAGGTGGGTATGAATATTTCATCTGTTTTATTGATGATTATTCAAGGTATGGTCATATTTACCTAATGCATCACAAGTCTGATTCTTTTGAAAAATTCAAAGAATATAAGGCTAAGGTTGAGAACCAATTAGGTAAAACAATTAAGATACTACGATCAGATCGAGGTGGGGAGTACATGGACTTAAGATTCGAGGACTATATGATAGAACACGGAATCAAGTCACAACTCTCTGCACCTAATATGCCTCAGTAGAACAGTGTATCTAAAAGAAGAAACAGAACCTTGTTGGACATGGTTCGCTCAATGATGAGCTTTGCTGAGTTACCTGATTCCTTTTGGGGACATGCATTAGAGATTGCTGTCTATATTTTGAATAACGTTCTCTCTAAAAGTGTTTCAAAAACACCTTATGAGCTATGGAAAGGGCGTAAAGGCAGTTTACGTCACTTTAGTATTTGGGGATGCCCGGCACATGTGTTGGTGCAAAATCCTAAAAAATTGGAACATCGTTCAAAACTATGCCTGTTTGTAGGTTATCCAAAACAAACAAAAGGTGGTCTATTTTACAATCCTCAGTATTTGTATCAACAAATGTCACATTCTTAGAGGAAGACCACATAAGAAGTCATCAACCTCGCAGTAGACTAGTATTGAATGAAACTTCCAAAAATGCTACAGATAGAGCTAGTTCATCTACTAAAGTAGTAAATAAAAATAGTACATCTGATCAGTCACATCCTTCTCAAGAGTTGAGAATGCCTCGACATAGTGGGAGGGTTGTTCATCAGCTTGACCGTTACTTGGGTTTAACAGAAACAAAAGTCGTCATACTTGATGACGGCATAGAGGATCCATCGACCTATAAACAAGCAATAAAAGATGTGGATCGTCATCAGTGGGTCAAATCCATGGACCTCGAAATGGAGTCTATGTACTTCAATTCTGTCTAGAAACTTGTAGATCAACCAAATGATGTAAAACCAATTGGTTGTAAGTGGATCTACAAGAGAAAACGAGACCAAGCCGGTAAAGAACAGACTTTTAAGGCTCGACTTGTGGCAAAGGTTATACCTAGAGAGAGAGAGTGGACTATGAAGAAACCTTCTCTCCCGTTGCCATGCTTAAGTCGATTAAAATACTCTTATCCATTGCCACCTTTTATGACTATGAAATTTGGCAGATGGATGTCAAGACAGCTTTTCTATACGGTGATCTTGAAGAGAGTATCTATATGGCTCAACCAGAGGGGTTTATTGCACAAGGTCAAGAACAAAAGGTTTTTAAGCTTAAAAAATCCATTTATAGGTTGAAACAGGCTTCTAGATCTTGGAATATAAGATTTGATACTGCGATCAAATCTAATGGCTTTGAACTGAATGTTGACGAGCCTTGTGTTTACAAGAAGATCGTCAATTATACTATAGCGTTCTTAGTTTTATATGTTGACGATATTCTACTCATTGGGAATGAAGTAGGTTACCTAACTGACATCAATAAATGGCTAGCAACGCAGTTCCAAATGAAAAATTTAGGAAATGCACAGTATGTTCTCGGGATTCAGATTATTCGGAACTGCAAGAACAAAACACTAGCCATGTCTCAAGCAACTTATATAGAAAAAAATGTTGTCTAGGTATAAGATGTAGAATTCCAAAAGAGGTCTGTTACTTTACAGATATGGAATTCATTTGTCAAAGGATCAATGTCCTAAGACACCTCAAGAGGTTGAGGATATGAGATGCATTCCCTATGCTTCCGCAATGGGGAACCTGATGTATGCAATGTTATGTATTAGACCTAATATATGTTACGCAGTAGGGATAGTCAGTAGGTATCAGTCCAATCCTAGATATGATCATTGGACTGCAAGAATATCCTCAAGTATCTTAGGAGAACGAGGAACTACATGCTCGTGTATGGTACTAAGGATTTGATCCTTACTGAATACACTGACTCTGATTTTCAAACCGATAAAGATGCTAGAAAGTCTACATCTGGATCAGTATTCACTCTTAACGGAGGAGCAGTAGTGTGGAAAAGTGTGACGCAAAACTGTATTGCGGGCTCCACAATGGAAGCTGAATACGTAGCTACTTGTGAAGCAGCAAAGGAAGCAGTATGGTTGAGAAAATTCTTGACAGATTTGGAAGTTGTTCCAAATATACATCTGCCTATCACCCTATATTGTGATAATAGTGGTGCAATTGCAAATTCAAGAGAACCAAGAAGCCACAAGCGCGGCAAGCATATTGAGCGCAAATACCATCTGATCCGGGCGATTGTATATTGTGAAGACGTTGTAGTAACCAAAATATCTTCTGAGAAAAACATTGCTGATTCTTTTACAAAGGCCCTCACAGCTAAAGTGTTTGAAGGTCACCTACAGAGTTCAGGTCTACGAAGTTTATAAACTAGGACAAGTGGGAGAACTTTTGGGTATATGCCCTAGTTTATTGTATTCATATGTTTATTGTACTCATATGTTTCTCACTTAAATTCAACATTGTGATACTCAACTAGGAGTTTTAGTCCAAGTGGGAGTTTGTTGGATTTTATGTCCTAAAACTCGTAGTTTGTAAAATAATAAATATATTCTGTTTTATTTTTCGATAAAGTTGTTATTGAAATTGTAATCTTGAATCCAATAAACTAAGGTCCTGGGGCTATTTAATGTAGTGAACTTTATGTAGTGACATAAATGTGGATCAAGTTCAAATATATAGCCAAAATGGTCTACAGTATATGAATAAGGTTGGGCGCCTTATTCTGGGGACACTATGGATGCGGCCCACTTTGTAGTTAGTACAAACGATGTGATTCTGAATCGTTCATATAGAGATATGTGAGTAGGGGCATCCTATGTAAAGAGTTTGCATAAGACTGAACCATGAAATAGTCACTTTTTACGTTCTAAATGTCGTTTTATGTATAAAACTAACTATTTCGTTAATTGATGACCTAGGTAACTTAATCTTAATCCTGATCTAACTATGAACTTCTGTTCACTCAAAATTATCCTTAGATCTGCATAAGTGAGGCCAGCTAAATATCGTTGGCCCAATAAGCCTCCCATTTCAGAGGTAAGATCGGGTGGATAGTTGGGAAGATAGGGTACAAGACAGAATTCACTCCTACCTGTTATAGGGATAGTAGATAGGTTGTTCCCTTTAGTACTGAATCCAGATCTTGAACAAGGGGCCCCACCCTCTCCTTGGCCCAATAGGGATTTGGTTTATAGGTTGGACCTTAAACCAATTGTTCATTAGAGAATCGGTGGAACTTAAGGAACAAGATGTAGTCTTGGGGGTAAAACGGTTTTTATGACCCAACCGAGATTACGAACAACCTGTGAAGGATTAGCTTAATCATGGTTATATCAAATGGACACAAATATATCTATAGTGAAGGGAGTGCAACTACGAGACTATAGTGGAATGACCTATTAGTTAACAAATGTTGATTAGCTCCGTCTAAAGAGTTTAGTTAGCTAATCTCGGATCGTTGGAGCTCATGATCTATAGGTCCATTAGGTTCCCCTACTAGCTCATATGGAATAAACTTAGAACAGTATGATAGAATAATTCGAATTGTTCGAATTAAGTGAAGAGAGAGAAACCGACAAGTATATGTGATATTGTGGTCTGGTTTTTCAATTTAAAGATACAGCTTTAATATTTCAATGTGATTTAAATATCAAGAATATGAATACGTTCATATTTGGAAGCTCGGAAATAATGGAAATAGTCAAAGAGTTGACTTGACTTTTAAAAGTCAAACTTTGACCGACCTTATATTCAAATGTGATTTGAATTTCGAGAAAATAAATGAGAATTCATGCTCGGGAGGTCAAAATTAGTCAACAATGAAAAAATCATAAAAAGTCAAAATCTTGACTTTTTGGTCAAAGTTTGACTTTGACCAAATGGTTATTTTGCTCTTTGACTATAGTTAGTGGAAAAATCCATACTTTTGTTAGATAATTCTACTAACAAAATAGTGGGCTAGGTGTTGGCTTATAATAGAGACATTAAGCCCACTAAGATAGTGGATTATAGGTGTTGGGTTTTTATGAATTTGGTTCATGCAATTGTTGCATGGTTTTTTTCTATAAAATGGGCTTTTGATTTTAAATTAAAGACTTTTGACAGTTTGCCAATTTTGTTTTTAATTTGGGCTGGAAAAAACCTCTTTTCTTTGTGTGAAGTTCAAAAAGAAATCCCAAACCAAAACCCAAATTCATTCCTTTTTTCCATCTCTTTTCTCTCTCTCGGGGTTCTTCATCCACCAAGTCCCACAACCCGGTTCTGAGTCCAGAGGATAGTAGGTCAACTCTAGTAGTGGTCTGGAAGAGTTCGAGTCGAGATTCGACGAGGAAAAACGTTGTTGGGGAGCTACAAAGGTTGTATCTCATCCCTTTTTAATTTCTATTTTTCCTTCAATTGCATGCATAATTTCCTTTTAATTAAAAGCAATTAGAGTGTAATCAGATCCTAATTCCACTGCATATGTCTCGAGTTCCATCAGTAACTGATACAAACAATGGCATTATAACACCATTTGATGTGTATATCAAACATATACGAACCAATATTCAGTCGTTGGTATAGAATGCTCACTACTTCACTAAAATATCATTTCGGAGCTTCAGACCTTTCATGTGACCTTCAATATAATTGCATCAGACTGGTCCCATTTCCCACCAAATTGTACAAAGATGCGAATTAGTGTCATTGATCTACAATTAAAAAATTGAAAATTGGATTCGAATTGCCATTAAAGTAAGCAATCACCTATCAAGTAATAAGCGATCACCGAAGCACGTCATAAGCAATCACTCAGTAATATATAAGCGATTGCCCAACAATATATAAGGTGATCGCCCATGTTAATGTAAGTGATCGATTAATTGTGTATAAGTGATTGTTTATATAATACTAAATGATCACTTACATTGTGGTGATTGATCTCCTATGTTTTAAGAACACAATATTGGAATAAAATACTTCGTAAACACTTACCTTCTCTCTATTTCTGGTTCTGATGAACAATTTTGCTCTATACCAAAGACAAAATGAACTGAAGAAAGATGAAAACGATTGACAATGAGAATGTTCAACCAAATCTTTAAGAGTACAATGGGAGAAAAAGTTGGGAAATTTGACTGAAAGTGAATAATTGAGAGTGACCTTCCATTTTGGATATCAATAGCATTCAATGTTGTTGATAGAATACTAGTTGAGAATAAATGCTTTGGTAGAATTTTGGGGTTGCATTCAATACATGTGATATCCATTGTTGAAGAAATCGTTGTAGGATAAAGAAGTTGGGTAGATTGAGAAGAGGTTTTAAATTTGGGAGTAAATATGGTATTCCACA
Source organism: Benincasa hispida (assembly GCF_009727055.1). NCBI lineage: Eukaryota > Viridiplantae > Streptophyta > Magnoliopsida > Cucurbitales > Cucurbitaceae > Benincasa > Benincasa hispida. The sequence continues at coordinate 38,699,407 of NC_052351.1, read as the reverse complement.
AGGCATAAAGGTCAATGGGAATAAAGCTTTTAGAAAGATGTCATCCATAGAAAAGTTTTTGGTTATGGGGTAGTTTGTGAAATTTTCCAGAAATCATCCCTTTTCGCTCGTAACTAGCGTGTGGTAAGTTGCTATCGGAGTGAAAGGGTGAGGCCCCTTATTCAAGACCTGGATTCAGTACTTGAAGAACAACTTTTCTCATATCCCTAAATTAGGAAGGTGTGAATTTCGTCTTGCACCCTATGTCCTCAGCTATCTATTCGGTCTTACCCTTGAAATGGGAGGCTTATTGAACCGACGCTGTTGAGCCAACCCTCACCTATGCAAATCTAAGGATAATCCCAAATAAACAGGAGTTCATAGTTAGCTCAGGATTAAAATCAAGTTACCTAGGTCATCTAAGTGAAACAATCAGTCCTATATAGTAAACAATGTTATAAAGTAAGAGTGACTTATTTTTTGGTCCGATCTTATGCAAACTCATTGCATAGGACGCCTCTACTTCTCATGTCAAATACATGAAATAATTTGGATCACTTCGTTTTTAGTAATTTTACTACAACTTGTAACAGCTACAGAGTAGGTCAAATCCAATAGTGTTACCAGAATAAGGTACCCAACCTTAATCATGTACTATAGATCAGTTTTGCTATTTACTCGAACTTGATCCATCTTTATGTCTCTACAAAAAGTTCAAGTATTCATATAATAGTCATGGATCTTAGTTTATTGGATTTAGATTTTTATGTATATAATTTATAAAATCAATAATAAGTTTATTGACTATAGAATATGTTTATCTTTTTACAAACTGCGAGTTTTAGGACATAAAACCCAACATTATCCTACCACCAAAAATATTATCCATTGTTGGTAAGCCAAGTGTCAATTAGATTTCGTTAGTGGGAGGATATGTGTAGGCCTAAAGATGTACTAGGTGTGAAAACTTAGGACACAATAGCAAAACGTGCACCAAACCTTTGTCAAGCAATATAAATAGTGACCGATGCCAATAAAGGTAACCAATGTAAATACTCTTCAATCTCACTTTGGATAGGCCTTATGTCCAAAATTGTTTCTCATTTCGGTTTTTTAATATATATATATATATATATATATATATACACACTATTAGGATTGGTGTCCTAATTCTCCTGAAGTCTCGTAGTTTATAATATATACACATTGTTATAAATAAAAATAAGAATTATTTTATCTGGCATTTACTCATATCTAATAAACAAAGCTCCATGGTTATCATTGTTGGGATTGGTGTCCTAATTCTCCCGAAGTCTCGTTGTTTGTAATTTATACACATTGTTTATGAATAAAATAAGAGTTATTTCATTCTGGCATTTACTCATATCCAATAAACAAAGCTCCATAGTTATTGTATGTAAACTTAAGCATGTATATGAGATATACAAGTAGATCATGCCTTAAGTGATAACTTAAATAGGTCTGTAGTATAAGAATTAAGGAGGGATACCTGATCCTGGTGACACTATGGATACAGCTCGCTTTGTAGAGGTTTGCAAATGTTATAAACTACTACAGATAGTAGATCCTGATCATTCATGTAGAGACATGCTAGCGAGGGTGTCTTATACAAAGAGTTTATATAAGACCGGACCACGAGATAATTCGTCTATGTATATAACGCCGTTGAAACTGGAGACTTACATCTCACCTAAATGACCATAGGTGACATGACCTCAATCCTGAGTGTTTTGGAAACTCCTATCTTTGAGGGGCGGTTCTTTGATTAGTAGAGATGAGAGTAGCCAGATTGCCAACTCAACATGCCCACCTTTTTGGGGACTTGTCTGATCTGGGGGCTAGGAACTCACTTACACAAGATGGAGTTCACTCCTTCCCTGAAGCAGGGGTAAGTAGATAGATTGCTCCCTTAAGAGCTGATTCTAGGGCTTGAACATAGTGACCACAGCTTCTCTTTGGAAGAAAGAACTTAGTCATAGTAGGACTATGACTTATGTTCATTAGATGGATCAGTGGTACTTAAGGAGTTAGATGTAACTACAGGGGCATAATGGTTATTGGTCGAGTTGTACTTACGAGTGATCTGTGAAGAGTTATTGCACTGTTGATTGGTTGATATGGACACATAATATATCTGTAGTAAGGAAAGTTTAACTGTCGATCCTTAGTGAAGTGCCTGTCAGTTATTCACATACCGTTGGAACTTTGAGCTACAGGTTCATAAGTCCCCTTAGTAGTTCAATGGATTCAAGTTGAGGATCAATTCTTGGTGTTGATTTGAAATGTTCAAATTGACAAGAAGTAATTCAATTATATATGATATGATCGGTGTGATGTATGAGATACATCAAGTGGAGGATTAATGTAAATGAAATTTACATTAAATACCATGAATTAAAAAAAGAGCTATGGTTTATATGTTTCATGAGATGAAATATTAAAACTATAGGTTTTAAATACAGTATGGTAAGTTGGTTATCATATGTATTTATAATAATACTAATTATTGGATAATTATCTCTTTTTCTCTAATAACCAATTAAGTGGGAGGTTATTGGTGGTTTCATGATAACCGTGAGATAAAAGGAAAAATGTTTTCCTAAATTTAAAAGTGGATGAATTGAGAATTCTATTCTCGGAAGTTCTCACGGTGACTTTCAAGTAAATAAGATTTACTAAACGACAGCTAAAAAGAGACTATATGATCGTAGAGTGTTTCTATACGATAGATCACTCAGCTGGCCGATTAGCTAAATGATTGTGCAGCTTCTGCTAAACGATCGAGTAGCGTTGTTAAACAATTGGGCATCATCTATACGATAGACTTTGACATCTCCCACTTGCTCAATCGTTTACACGATTGTTCTTCCTCCGGTCTCGTCCTCTAACTAAGTCCACACAGAGCCCACACTTCTGGATTCTTATATCGAGAATACCAAGGTAGCCATTGTGGTGGTGTTGTACTCAACTCGACATTGTCAAGGTTTCTGGAGGTCGTTTGTTGAGTTCGCGGTGGTCGTGTGGTGGTTGCCGATTGTTCATGATCTTGGAGATCGCTGAGTTCGAGCATTCGTGTGCTGCAGTATTGGAGTCTTTCAAGCGTTCGTGATCAAGGGAGATTGAAGACGAGTCTTCAAAGGTATGTGTATTCTTTCCCTTGGTCGTAGAAAAGCATGTTGTAATTTCGTTGTATGCATAACCTATATGTTTTCGTTTCTTGATTGTAATTGTTAATGTTCAAATACGATTGAAATTTGGAACGATCATTCTGCTGCTCATGGAAATCCTCATGTCCAATNTTCTTGATTGTAATTGTTAATGTTCAAATACGATTGAAATTTGGAACGATCATTCTGCTGCTCATGGAAATCCTCATGTCCAATTTCCTTTATTTATATATATATATATATATATATATATATATATACACGTGATAGGGTTGTGGACAATTCTTCGAGTTGGTCATGACATCCCTACCACGAGCGATGCCAAATGAATAAAGCGTGTAAACAAAAAGCTTGTGTCACACTATGTTATGAAATCGGGTCAAGGATTTCGAGAAAACATCAGGCTGGAAGGTTCATTGCTACCGCAATTAGATGTTGGATGGAAAATAGGTTTAAATTGTCATCACGTTTTTATTCATCAAATCGGGTTAGGGCTAGAGAAAATTACTCGAGCTAGATGGTCAATCACGAATGCAATGTGATTGTTAAGTTTCAAACAACCCTATGACTTAAGCAGAAGGTTATAAATCATAAGATTGCGAAGGGCAGATCACAAAACTTAAATGCATCTAAGAACAGGTAATCCATAGAAAAACCTCTATGAAGAGGACTCTTAGGCTTACTTATTTTTTTCCATAGAGAACAGATTACTAATTTGATATAGAACCATATAGTGTGTCTATATCACATAATAAATTTTGTTTTTCCTTTGAAAAATATCACACAATAATTAATTGAACGGCTCTGGCTTTTATTTATTTATATATTTATTAATATTTTATTCATAAAAATAATTGTCATCAAATATGTACTACTACTTAATATGTACCAGAGAGTTTTCGCTTTTATTTATTTATATATTCATTAATATTTTATTCATAAAAATAATTGTCAATAAATATGAACCACTACTTAATATGTACTAGAGAGTTTGAGCATGTTCCCATTAAGCACTATTGACCAAATACATGGTAACATGTTTGACATCTTGTTGACATGAAATAATTTTAATATTTCATTTTTTTTATATAATTATTCTAAATAGTAAAACTACTGATATAATCATTCTAAATAGTAAAACTACTAAATACTTAACAAAATGTCACGATGATAGACTGCGATAGACATTTATCAGTAGACAATAAATATCTATCATAGTCTATCACAACCTATCACTGATAGATAGTGACATTTTGCTATATTTTATAAATAAGTTAATTCATTTTTTTTAATTTGAAAAGCCATTTTTTCTTTATCGAGCTCAAAATGCTTCTGTCAAGGTTACTGGCTACGTTGTCAAATCTAATGTCATAGAAAGTAAAGTGTTTATTAGATATACACTTAAATGTTGTGATATGAACTATAAACTTTAGTTTAGTGCTTAATAAGTTCATAAATTTTATGTGCTCTGAAAAAATTCTTGAATTTACATTTATAGGTCAAACACGTGATTAAAAGTTCAATTCGGTGAAATTGAAAGTTTAAGATGAAAATAGATACTTTGCTAAGACTTGTTTTTTTCTTTTTATTTTTAATATTTCTTTGCAAGTTAAGAGACACCGAAGATAGAGTTACTTTAATAACTAAATATTTACAAGATTGAAAAAGATAATAATCTATTTAATTATTTCTACATTAAAATGAATTGATGAATATATGGCCTACAAAACCATTACTTCCTGAATAACTTTCGAAGTTTTGAAGTCGAGACATGTCCTACGGAAATTGACTACCTAATTTTGGATCCATTATCAACCACTAAAGGAAACACTCTCAAAGCAAAATAACATAATGCATTGAAAAAAATTTATACACAAGTTAACAAAAATCTCCATTCAAGATTAGAGAGTTGACACAAAGTTAAAATGATTCTCCAACCTTGTCCTTTTGACATACTAAAGATGAAAGGTATCAAACAAGCCATTAACCTCTACTTTTACAGACAGGCAATGAAGATCAATGCTCAATCTTCAATTTTTCATCGTCAAAAACTCATGACACTTCCTGTATATAAGATTTGCTGATACCTTCTTGTGCTAGACAAACAATTTACGTACCTTCTTGACTCCAGAACCCTCAAGAAATACCCCATTCAAATTCACATATCTAGAACTTTTAGAGATGCTAGACTGCAGGTGTTTTTGTTAGACTGCTTTTTGTATTTCCTGCAGCCTGTCCAGCAGAATTCCTCGTATTAGCCATCTCACTTGCTACGATAGATTTTTTTACCTGCCAGAGGAAAACAGAGAAAAAAATTGGATTTGACATTGAATGAACCGTAACATTCTCTTGGTGCTGCATCATGTTGCGAAAGTTCCATAAATAATAGAGAGGGGGCACTCACTGCTGCAAGACGTTCTCTGTGAGTATCATTTGTAAGCTGCAAAATTTGCATATAAATTCTATGAGGAAAGAAAGTTCATATTCTTTAAGGCTCGGGCACCATTTATAAGAAGAAAGTTATTAAGCACAACTGCAACTACAGATAATAGCCACCAATTATATATGTACCGGTTTTCTGAATATCTTAATCTCGTCACTACCAAATCCCGGAAGGGTTAGATTCCAGTTTTTTTCTGCATCGAAGTAGAAGAGAGAGTCAATAATAAGAAAACATTCTATCTGCAAGGTTTAAGGCATAAACGTAGCTATTGGTTGTTGTAATAACCAACCAAGATGTAGAAGGATGTCTTTTGCTTCCAATGTAGTTGATTTGCGATGCTTTGCTAATGAGCAACCAAACGTTGTAATCTGCACAAACAATAAGGAAGTATTAATTAATTACAAACATAGCAAAATAAACTGAGGATGAGGTGAAACAATCACATCATAAAGTAATATAATATAGAAAAGTTGATAGCAACTTTGGCCAATGCTAACTGATCATAATTGAAAACGCATCAGAAAGATTTCACCATCTAAAGACTACCCCATTTATCTAAAGAATTCTAACTCTAACCAGAACATCATAAATATTTTTGCACTGGTCTTAAAAAATTATCTTAATTTTTCACAACTAAATGGTTCAACGAAATCCAAATTGAGTGTTTCCAAAATAGTCTCTATCTTTCAGACTCGCCCTCAATAGATGTCCCAGCAAAAGGGAGAATAGATATCTCTTGAAAAAATCCTAATGAACATCAAACTCAAAAAGAAGCTTGCATCATTGTTAACAAAGCATCTCCAAGTACAGTTGCATCATCCTCCTACACTAACAAGGTTGCTACTCTGTTAGGAATAATATTCATAGGCACACTTTAATCTTTAGTATAGGTACCAAAATGGTATTTTTTTTCGTAAGAATCTTTTGGTAAGAAATTAAATGAATCTTTAATACAGTATTTTAACCTTCAAAGAACATTTTACAAGCATCTCATTAATCTTTCATAGAATGATTTCCAATGCATCCATTCTTGTTCCTTCCCCTTTATGATATCCAGTTCACTTCCTCGTTAGGTAAATGATACCTTAAAGAGTGAAAAAAATCAAAATCTAATCCAACAGAAAGATTTAGGAAAAACAATATTGAAAATGACAAAATATTCAAATGAACATGAATAATGTTAAAATTAACTACTCACTGACTCAACAAACTCTTCTGCTAGATCAACGAGTATATCTTCCACTTCAGGATCCAATCTCTCAGATGGATCAATCTGCACAAAAGGACGGAAGGAAAAAAAACCATAAAAGAGAAGTAAAATAAGGGACTGAGACCCAACACCAAAATTAACGGCTAAATAGATCTGCATGAAATAGATTAATAGCACATCCAACTTCAGATTATTGTCACGACAACTTGACAAGAAAAGAAAGGGAAGATATTAAAGAAAGGGCAGAAATTTGATCGAAGCATTTGTCCATATCTTCAAGTACAATATGCTGACTCTCCTATATGTTCGTCAACTAATGGAACCAACTTTTGTAAGACAATCTGTTTTCCAAATCCAACCTATTGTGAAGGTGAATGTCTACAATAACAAAATAAAAGTACAAAAAGAGTGGGCCGATGGCTAATAAAAGAATCTGCCATAAAGTGCTAAAAAAATTTTGAGCAGGATAATGGGCTAAAATAATAAGAATAACTGTCTCAATCAAGTCATACCACTCAAATTGTTCTAAGTTTAGCTCGCATAATCTTCTGATTTCAGAATAAGAAAATATATAAAGTCAAAACGAGTCCAGCTAAGAACTAACTTGGTTAACCAATTTGCCAATACTTCTTTTGCTGAGAATTCTACTACAGGGTTCTTCCGTCTCTGCAGTTATAGCTCTGCTCTGGGTCATTGTCTGTGTATTATTAGTTTGTGAAGGTGCAAGAGGAGAAGGCTTCTGGTTTGCTGGTCCCTGAGCTCTTGCGGCCTGCTGTTGATGTGGTAACCCTTGTGGACTCCTTGACGATTGAAATTGTTGTGCAAAATGCTCCTGCGGCTGATGTGAATGAGCAGGTTGTTGCTGAGGAGCTGATGAAATTTGCTGCTGCTGAGGAGCTGGAGTTAAGGGATGGTTCTGTTGTTGAGGGATATGTGACCTTTGCTGCATAGCAGGTGAGTTTACCTGCGGTCTATATGAAGGTGTTGGAAGTGGTGGTTTTCCTTGTGAGCTAGATGGCAACCATGGCTGGTTGGAGGGTTGCATACCTTGTGACGTATTTGGCAATGAAGAACTTGGAGAACTAGTTGATGGTACCCTCAAGAGACCATGGCCTTGGAAACTCTGAAATTTGGGAAAGTTAACAAATTATAGTACGAAAAGGAGAAAGTTTAATAAAATAAAGTTCTCCCTCTCCATAGACAATTCATTTGGACACAGATGGTAGGAAGAAGAAAATGTACTTGAATGTAAAAGCTTAACAAACACATCGAAGATATATACCACCATTATGCACATTGATACAAAAAGGACATTTTCCCAACTAAACTACATGCAACATAATCTCTCACCTAACCAAATGAGAAGTCCACTCTCTTCAACAACTGCCGTTTCTTCCCACAGAATATGAATAAATTAATAGGCCGTGAGTTGTTTATAGCATGCAAAAGCAACTGCCTGTCACAATTTCTAATATGAAGATTTCCAAGATCTTAAAGAATCAAGAAATGAGCACAAAATAATAGTGGATTGAGACAACCCACAACATCCCAAAATGGATAAATATTTTGTTTGTTACTAGGGACGTCAAAATATGCATTTGATTGCAGCTACATTTAACCAAACATGTGGATCCAAACAGAATATTAATAATCAATAATCAATTTTCAGCAAGATAGTAGTGACTAACTTGGGAAGCTGAGTTTGGGGTAGATGGTGGCCTGAGAGAAGATTGCACAGGTCTCTGCAACATTTGAGGACTAGAACCACTTGATCCCAACATTCCCAATCCCTGCATTCCTTGCATAGGAGGTCTCACCTACGTGTTCCAAGCACCCATCAAATAAAGTAGTAGACAATTAATCCAACCATAGACAAGTACGATGTAATTAATAAACTAAGCATATAAAATGCTACAAAAAGTTGATACCAAGTCATCTGAATCACTATTTTTTAAAACTGGTCAAAGATGATGGAAAGGAAAGGAAAGGAGAGGAAAGAAAAAGAAAAGAAAATTTTGTTATAAATTCTGTTTACCTACTCATACCTCGATTGTAAGATTAGTTTACCAGAAAACTAATTCAAAGGGAAATTTCCTGTCTCTTGATTTACTTGTATCCTTCAACGGCAGTATTTTAAACCAAAAAAACTAAATGTTCACATTTTAAATAAAATTACTTTTTTTTTATAAGAAACAATGACATACAATGAAAATAGGAAGAAATAAAAGGGCTATAAAACTTGTTAAAGGAGATTAGGAACCCCCCTGAAGACCAAAGGGTTACAAATTGGAGGCCCAAGTGGAAAGTGTATATATGCACAAAGTCATAATTACAAAAATAATTTGAAATGGAACACCATTTAGCTGCAAAGACTTGATTAGAATCCCAAATCTCCTCCAGACTCATGGACTTCTCTTTGAAGTCCCTCTAAATTCTCATTTGGCAAATCTCAAATTCCTGTCTCAACACTAGGGGCAGGTTACAGAAACGTTGCCCATGGATCAACCTATCTCCCTCCTGGTGCAGCCTTTGCCAATCAAAAATTGAAACTATCCAACATGTCTTCTTTAATTGCCCCACATCTAGAGGGATTTGGTCATAATTTTTTACAGCCTTCAACTGGTATGTTGCTTGCCCAAATGACACACAGAGTTGGCTTCATTTATTGATTTGTTGGACACCTTTCAAAGCCGACAAAGAACACTCGTGGCACTGCATTATTTGTACTGTTTTGTGGAAGATATGGGAAGAAAGGAATGAAAGAATCTTCCGGGATAAGAACAAGACGACTAAGAACATTATCAATAATATCATTCATAAAGGTTTCTTTTTTGGGGGGGCAAAGATATACCAGCTATGCATAGCCATAATATTTCTTTCCTTATTCAATTTGGAAACATATTTTGCATAGCCTTTGATTGGGTCCCTTTTGTATACCCTTTGACTGGGCTCCTCATGTACCTTTGGATATATTTTGATATTTCATTCAATCAATGAAATTGTTTCTTATCCCCAAAAAACAAGAAGACCCTCTAATTTCTCTCAAACCAAATCCTCCATAACATAGCCATGAAAGCATTTGTCCACATCCCAACCGAATGACAGCCTCACTAATGGAGTTTGGGAGGCACCATTGCAAACCAATAATCTGAAAAGACCTTGCCCCAAAGGCTTCGAGCAATGGAAAAAGAGATGCTCGTGGCTTTCCATTTACACATAACACACCAGCTGGGCACTAGGCATAACTTTGGATTCTTCCTTTGAATCAAATAATTAATGTTTAGTTTTTCTAGTAGGCATATCCAAAGGAAAACTGTTATTTTACCTTCTTAGTGTTGCCTTCCATATGATGTCTTTTTTCTTTATAAGAAACAAATTTCATTGATGTATGAAATTTACAAAATAAGAACTTTCCATATGATGTCAATCTGAATTGGATCACAAAGGCAACAGTCATTAACGTTACCAAGAGCTAGAGTCGGCAACTTAACAGAAAACCTGCCACTTTGATGGAGGGACCAACTTGGTAATCTTCCCTCGTCAAAAGGCTAATGGCTCCACAAGAATGGGAAGGATCTGTTCATTCCCTGCACTTTACCTTTGTAGGATTTCTCCTAAACTGCAAATCCCGAGACTTTGAATCTCCAGACCAGTTTTGCCCCACTATATAGTTACTTTTATAGCCACTACTGACACTGACTAGTCAGTTCAGATTTATTCTATTACAATTTTTAACGTAATGTCTCTAAAAAAAAATTGCGGGAATGATATATATCTTGATTTCAAAAAATTCAAGTGATAAAATTGTTATGAAAAGTTAATTTAAGGCTTAAAATTAACAACTCTAACTTAATAATATACTAATTTCGCGCTATCAAATTAAATGGCACATACCTTGTCCTTGAATTCCAACCAATTTACCTCAAACAATAATTAACTTATCATTCATATTTAACAAAATAGATGATATTCCTAAATTGTTGTTTTATCCCTCTTCTTGTTACTTCCTTAACAAGACATTTCCTTTAACTATCACTAAATTTAGGTGGGCAAATCATGAAAATAAAAAGTTGCTAGCAGACTTGCAGTGTACAATCAAAAGAGGCTATAAGTCTATAACTATAGTTCTTCAAGTCTATTTCTACGGTCATTATATATGTAAGAAGCTGAAGAAAAGCACACCTGGGAAGGGTTAACATTAGAAGGCCCGTCCGATATGCTGACGCCACCTCGGCCCAACCCACCAAAATGCTGGCCATAAGATGCAGAAAACGGGGCAGGCTGAGGAGAGGGACTCGGCTGGTGAGCTGGAACCCCAATGGCGACACCGCCCCTTTGGGCTGGAGAAGAAGCAGAAACAGGGCGAGGTGTAGGAACGCTAGATGAAGCAGAAGGCGAAGGAGAAGAAAAATGAGAGAAATGCGAGGGCGGTTGCCAAGTTCCAGACAATGAGGCGGAAGGCCTAGAGATTTGCTGTGAAGGGGGAAGAGATTGTTGTTGTTGTGAAGGCTGGTTGGGTAGAGGAGTTGAGGCCTTGGAATTGGGGTTCTGATTTTGAAATGAACTCGGGTTGATATTAGGGTTCGCATTTGGGGACGATTGCGGTGGAACTACGACGGAAGTTGTGGCGGAGGGGACTGTTGAAGCCGGAGGTATATGAGGAGAAGAAGCAGCCGGAGGTTCGGACGGCGACTGTGATGAAGAATCCATTGAAGTGGAAATCGAAGGTCAAATTCTGCCCCCTAACTAGAAGTTACTGCCAATTTTTTCGCAACAGTTTATGAGATTTTATAAGAGAAGTGGAAAATTAGACCATTGAAAAATGCCCTCTACGTTTTACGAAAATGCCCTTTAATGATGGATGAATCGAGATTGAAAACACGTTCATCTCGTCATCCCATAAGAATTTTCTTTTCTGTCCCTACCCGAGGCTTTATTTCCAAATATCTTATAATTTTATTTGAAGTATTTTATTCCAAATCAAAATTGAATCTATAATTATCCTAGAAATAAAATTTTGATTAACGTGATGTTTAAGACGGTGGAAAAGTATTAAATCTGAAAATAGACTTTGATGCATTACATTTATTGTTATTTATCCTATGTGTCGTATTTTACTGATATGAGGTCTACAATCCATCTAACTCATTAATGAGAAGTATGAATCTATCACATTTATTGTTACTGTTATTGTTTAGGGTCAAATCTGGTAACAATAAATATTGCAAATTCATAATTATAAGTAAACATGATCAAACGAAGTACAATTACGTTCGCAGTTTTGGTTCATAACGATTGATCTATTAATGGAATCCTATTATGATTACATCAGTTTTCATTACAGACTGGTAAATTTGACCTAATATCGATTATAAAAAATAATTAATTAATATCAATAAATGTATGAAAATGTGCAGTAAATACAGACATTTTAATTCTAAACTCTCAATCACAGTGTGAAAAGTAGGTCTCATTTGAATACTTTTCTTGTTGTTTACATGTGTTGGGATTTGTGCCCTAAAGTCTCATGTCCAGTAGTTTGTAAACAACTTTGTACAAACACTTGTGATAAATAATATAAATAATATTTACTTCACTACTTGAATTTGCGCATTTTAATTTTACCACGAACCAATAAACATAAAATCCCTGGTTATCTGTATCTGTCTTAAGCATGTATGTGGTGACATACAAGTGGATCATGTCTTGAGTAATAACCAAAATGGTCTGTAGTATATGGATATAGGAGGAAACCTTATCTTGGTAACGCTACGGATGCGGTCCATTTTGTGGAATGGTCACAAGTGTTGTGACTTGTACAGATGGTCTAATCCTGATCATTCGTGTAGGGGACATGCGAGCGGGAGCATCCTATATAAAGAGTTTTGTATAAGACCTGACCATAAAGTGTTAATGTCTTGTTATATAACACCGTTCATAACTGAAACTTCACTTCACTAGAATGACCATAGGTAACATGACCTCAATCCTGAGTGAGTTGGGAACTCCTGCTATTGAGGGCGGTTCTTTGTTTGCATGGGTGCGAGTGGCCAGAACGCCGACTCAAACCTACCCTTTTTGGGATTCGTCTGATTTGGGAGCTAGGAACTCAGCTACACAAGATGGAATTCACTCCATCCCCGAAGCAAGGGTAAGTAGATAGATAACTCCCTTAAGGG
>NC_052351.1:38614934-38686398 GCF_009727055.1 Benincasa hispida | reverse complement strand
ATAACTCCCTTAAGGGCTTATTCCAGGGCTTGAACGATGTGGCACCACGTACCTTCTCATGGCCCGAGAGGTGTTCACACATAGTAGAACTATGTCGTATTGTTCATTAAAGGGATCAGTGGTACTTAAGGAGGAAGATGTAATTACAGGGGCAAAATAGTAAATTGGCTTGCTGTAATTACGAGCATCTATGAAGGGTCATCGTACTGATGATTGGTTATATCCAATGGACATAGAAATATATCTATGACAAGAAGAGTTCAACTGTTGGTCTTTAATGGAATGCCTGGTAGTTAACGGATGGTGGATATCGTGACTAAAGAGTTTAGTTAGCTATTCACGTACCGTTGGAGCTTCGAGCTATAGGTCTATAAAGTCCCCTTGGTAGCTTGGATGCAAGTTGAGAGTCAGTTTTTGGGTTAATTTGAAATGTTCAAATTGACAAGAGGAAGTTCGATTATATATGATATAATTAAACGAGTTAATTAAATATGATATAATTAACTTTATGTATAAGATACATTAATTTGGAGAAAATTGGATATAAATATGATTTATATCTAGTAGAGGAAAGAATATTATAATTAATATTTGATATTAGTTTATAAGTTATGAATGTGATAAGATCACATTCATTGGACGGTTATAAAGGAAATGGGAAGGCGCCTATTCGTTTAAAATAATGGATGAGTGCACTATAAATAGCAGATGGTGTGTTGATCTCGATGTGCGCGAGTATTGTGAAAAAGATAGTGTCATCGTTTGGAAAATCAGTGTCTATACGATAGGGACTGCACAATCACTTACATATACGATATTGCTAAGCGATCACATACCGATTACACCGTCGTGCGCTATTATCTAAACGGTCATTTACCTTTTTCCTAAGTGATCATTTAGCTCCTGATATTTACTAAACGATCGTATAGACGATCACTTAGTTTTTCCTATGCGATCGTTTGGATGATCGCTCACTCTTTTTCCTACATGATCATTTACCTTTTCCTACACGATCGTATAGACGATCACTTATTTTTACTACATGATCGTGTACTTTACCTAAATGATCAAGCATATTGTCTATGCGATAGACGACCGCATCTCCCACTTGCTTGATCGTATGGTCGCTCTTCCTCCTTCCCTCTACCATATCCGAACAAAGCCCACACTTTGGATTCTCACTCCAAGAATACCGAGGGCTCTAAGTGGTATTGTCTTCTCCGTTTCTTGTTGTCCGAGTGGTGATTGTTTGAGGTAGACGGTTGGGCTTCAGACTCTCTGTGAAGAAGAAATATTCATCTGGTATGATTTCTTGATCCCTTTAGCATTATGAAAGTATGTTTGAATGTATTTGCGGTAATTCTGTCACAATGAATTGGAAAATCTGCTTCCGCTTGTAGGTACTCTTGAATAAGAGTTCCTTCAACATGTCCATCCATAATTATAATGAATTATGGGGTCCATCTCCTGATCTGTAATCAAATCTTGCAAAGTGATTCAGGTTGGATTAGTGCTCAATTTGATTATGTTTGAAGATGAAGTGGGACCCATTATTGTTTTTAAAAATATTTTTGAACGATTTTCTAATTTCTACCCTCAGACGTCAACGTTATCAGTTATGGTGCTTGATCAGTAATGGTGATAGTTGGAATAGAATTTTATTATACGCCTATTTTAATACGCTTACTATTCTAGTTGAAGTCCATCAACAACGTTAAAAAGAAAAAAAATAGTTTGCGGCTGCATCAAATTACCGTTGCATTTCATTGATAAGGACAACAATGAAAAAAAAAATGTCAGGGATGTTTTGAGTCTTCTTAGTCATTTTTTACATTGCATGCATTTGTTAGTGTCAGTTCCTTATATTTTCAAGGCTCCAAAATAGAATTTTCACAAATCGTATAGGAAAAAGAAAATAGGAGGAACATTTTTAGATTTCATAACAAAAATATAAGGTATTTGATAAGGTATTTGTATCAACAAATGCAACCTTCCTAGAGGAAGTTCATATGAAGAATCATCAACCTCGAATGTCCAAAGAAATGACAAATGTATCAACAAGAGTTGTTGATAAAGTAGGTCCATCCACAAGAGTTGTTGATGAAACTGGTACTTCATATCCTTCTCAAGAGTTGAGAATACCTCGTCGTAGTGGAAAGGTTATGCAACAGCCTGACCGGTACATGGGTTTGACTGAAGCTCAAGTCATCATACCAGATGATAGCTTAGAGGATCCATTATCTTTCAACCAAGCAATGAATGATGTGGATAAAGACCAATGGATTAAAGCCATGGACCTTGAAATAGAATCTATGTATTTCAATTATGTATGGGATCTTATAGATCAACTTGAAGGGGTAAAACCCATAAGTTGCAAATGAATCTACAAGAGAAAACAAGACCAAGCTGGTAAGGTACAGAACTACAAAGCAAGACTTGTGGCAAAAGGGTTTACCTAAAGAGAAGGGGTAAACTATGAAGAAACTTTCTCTCTAGTTGCCATGATAAAATCAATTAGAATACTCTTGTCCATAGCTACATTTTATGATTATGAAATATAGCAAATGGATGTCAAGACAGCTTTTCTGAATGGCTATCTTGAAGAAAGTATCTATATGTCTCAACTAGAAAGATTTATACAACAGGATCAAGAGCAAAAGGTTTGCAAACTTAATCAATCCATTTATGGGTTGAAACAAGCATCTAGATCCTAGAATATGAGATTTGACACTACAATCAAATCTTATGGCTTTGAACAAAATGTTGATGAACCCCGTGTATACAAGAAAATCGTTAACAAAACTGTCATTTTTCTGGTGTTGTATGTTGATGATATTCTACTCATAGGGAATGAAGTAGAATTTCTAGCTGACGTTGAGAGATGGTTAGCTTCACAATTCTAAATGAAAGATTTGGGAGTACAGTATGTTCTCGGGATCCAAATAGTTCGAAATCGCAAGAATAGAATATTGGCATTATCTCAAGCATTTTATATAGACAAGATGTTGTCTAGGTATAAAATGCAAAATTCCAATAAAGGATTGTTACCTTTCAGATATGGAATTCACCTGTCTAAGGAACAAAGTCCTAAGACACCTCAATAGGTTGAGGACATGAATCGAATTCCATATGCATCAGTAGTAGGGAGATTAATGTATGCAATGTTGTGTACTCATCTCGATGTATGCTATGTCGTTGGAATAGTCAGCAGATTTCAATCCAATCCTGGATATGATCATTGGACTGTTGTTAAGAAAATTCTCAAGTATCTTCGAAGAACGAGAGATTATATGCTTGTGTATGGTGCTAAGGATCTGATCCTTACTGGATATATTGATTCTGACTTCCAAACCGATATTGATTTTAGAAAATCAACTTTAGGGTCAGTATTCACTCTGAATGAAGGAGCAGTTGTGTGGAGAAGCATCAAGTAGAGTTGTATTGTTGACTCCATGATGGAAGCTGAGTATGTATCTGCAAGTGAAGTAACAAAAAAATCAGTATGGCTCAGAAAGTTCCTGACTGATCTGGAAGTAGTTCCTAATATGCACTTTCCTGTCACTTTCTATTGTGACAACAATGGAGTAGTTGCAAATTCAAAGGAACCTTGAAGCCATAAAAGAGGAAAGCATATCAAGTGAAAGTACTATCTCATCAGGGAGATTATACATAGAGGAGACGTAACTGTCACGCAGATAGCTTCACAAGACAACTTAGCTTATCCATTTACAAAGGCCCTCTCAGCTAAAGTGTTTGAGAGTCACCTAGTAGGACTAGGTCTACGAGATATTTATCACTAGGGCAAGTGGGAGAATTTATGGGTATTAAAATGCCTTATTTTATTGTATTTGTATGTTTTGTTCTCTCCGTGTAAATTTAACATTGTATATATTTGTATATATATTGATCCACTGGAGTTTAATTCCACGTGGGAGTATTGTTGGGTTTTATGTCCTAAAACTCGCAGTTTGTAAAAAGATAAACATTTTCTATAGTCAATAAACTTATTATTGATTTTATAAATTGTATACATAAAAGTCTAAATCCAATAAAATAAGACCCATGACTATTACATGAGTACTCGAACTTTATGTGGAGACATAAAAAGTGGATCAGGTTCAAGTAAATAGTCAAAAGTATCTATAGTATATGAATAAGGTTGGGTGCCTTATTCTGGTAATACTATGGGAGGTGGCCTACTCTGTAGTTGTTACAGAGAGTTGTAAAGTGCTACAAATGAAGTGATCCCGATTCGTACATGTTATGACATGTGGAGTAGGGGCGTCCTATGCAATGAGTTTGCATAAAATCGGACCAAGAAATAAGTCACTCTTACTTTATAACGCTTTTACTGTATAAGACTGACTATTTCACTTAGATGACCTAGGTAACTCGATCTTAATCTTGAGCTAACTATGAACTCCTATTTATTTGGGATTATCCTTAGATTTTCATAGATGAGGGTTGGCTCAACAGCGTCGACTCAATAAGCCTCCCATTTCAAGGGTAAGATCGGATAGATAGCTGGGGACATAGGATGCAAGACAAAATTCACGTCTGCCCGATTCAGGGATATGAGAAAGGTTGCTCTCAAAGGATCTCATATCTAAGAGTTCCATGAGCGCATTTGGATCACTCCGATCTCACCGTGACCGAAATACATACAATATACATTCAACACATACAGTTATGCAACTCTAATTAATTACATGCTCAGAACAAGATAAATAACAAGGAGACAAAGTTCCATACCAGTTAAAGAAAATCTTCAATCTTCGGAACTCCAATGCAGCGGAACCCTCCAAGTGATCTACCAATGCCCGGCGGAAGCGTCGGCTGTAGTAGCACAAACAACGCGAACTCATGACCGCAACGGGGACGACACCACCACTAAAGAGCCTCGGGTATTCTTGGAGTGAAAACCCAAAAGGTGGGCTTTGGTGAATTTGATAGAGGAAGGAGGAAACACAAACCGTGTAGGCGATAAGCAAGTGGGAGGGAAAACAACGCTATCACATAACAGAAGTGCTTATCATTTAGAAGGAGCTACACAATCGTGTAGGATTTACTGACGATCGTTTAGGAAAAGGTATACGATAGTTTAGTTAAATCGGCACACTATACGATCGTTTAGAAAAGCTATCCGATCGTGTAAGCAAAAGTATGTGATCGTTTAGCGTGAGACGGACGATCGTTTAGGTAGAGAAGAGACTATCGTATAGGCTCTCGAGCGATCATTTTTTTTCACTAACGCGCGCTTCACGAAATCTTTTGGGCGAATGACGGACGATCGATTGAACGAACCAAAAATGAAAACATTTTTCATTTTAACCCATCAGTTACCATAACCGACGTTGCCCACTAACCCACGTTCAAATGTGAAATTTGGCATAATTACCTTATAATTAACCAACTAAATATAATCATATTATATTTATATCTTATAGTTTGATATCACATATCTACTATAGTATTTTCTCCTCTACTTGATATAAATAATATTTATATCTAATTTCCTCCAAAATAATGCATCTCATACATTTAGTCAATTATATCATATATAATTAACCAGTCCAATTATATCATATATAATCGAACTTTCTCTTATCAATTTGAATATTTCAAATTAACCCAAATACTGGTTCTCGACTTTATCCAAGCTATCCAGGGGACCTAATGAACCTATGGCTCGAAACTCCAACGGTACGTGAATAGCTAACTAAACTCTTTAGCCACGAGATCTACCATCCGTTAATTGTCAGACATTCCACTAAAGACCAACAACTGAACTCTTCTTACCACAGATATATTTCTGTGTCCATCAGTTATAACCAATCATGAGTACGATGACCCTTCATAGATGCTCGTAAGTACAGCTGGGCCAAATTATCGTTATGCCCCTGTAGTTACATCTCACTCCTTAAGTACGACTGATTCCTCTAATGAACAATATAACATAGTCTAACTATGTGTGAACACCTCTCGGGCCAAAAGAAGGTGTGTGGCGCCACATCGTTCAAGGCCCAAAATTAGCCCTTAAGGGAGTTACTATCTACTTACCCCTACCTTGGGGAAGGAGTGAATTCCATCTTGTGTAGCTAAGTTCCCAGCTCCCAAATCAGACGAATCCCCAAAATGGTAGGTTTGAATCGGCGACCTAGCCACTCGCACCCATACAACTCAAAGGACCGCCCTCAATGGCAAGAGTTCCCAACTCACTCAGGATTGAGGTCATGTTACCTATGGTCATCCTAGTGAAGTGAAGTCTCTGTCATGAACAGTGTTATATAACGAGACGTTGAAACTTCGTGGTCAGGCCTTATACAATCTCTTTGTGTAGGATGCCCCCGCTCGCATGTCCCCAACATGAATGATCAAGATCAGATCATCTATGACATGTCATAACATTTATGACCATTCCACAAAGCGGGCCGCGTCAATAGTGTTACTAGGATAAGGTTTCCCTCCTATATCCATATACTACAGCCCATTTTGGTTATCACTCAAGACATGATCCACTTGTATGTCACCACATACATGCTTGAGTCACATACAGATAACCAAGAATTTTATGTTTATTGATTTGTGGTAAAGCAAATAAAACAAGTAAATGAGCAAAAATTCAAGATGTGAAGTAAATATCATATATTACCAACACAAGCATTCGTATAAGCTGTTTACAAACTACAGGACACGAGACTTTAGGGCATCAACCCCAACAGTTCTCTCAAATACTGAATTCAGGTCTTGAACAAAGGGCCCCACCCTCTCACTAGGCTGAGAGAGTTCTGGTTTAGTGACTGAATCACAAACCAGTTGTTCATTAGAGGATCAGTAGAAACTTAAGGAACAAGATGTAATATTAGGGGTAAAACAAACATTTTACCCAACCGTTATTACGAACAACCTATGAAGGGTCGACTTACTAATCATGGTTAAATCATGTGGACATAATATATCTACAGTGAGGGAAGTGCAACTATGGGCTTTAGTGGAGTGACCCATTAGTTAACGAATGAGTGTTAATTCGGTGTAATGAGTTTAGCCAATTAATCTCGGATCATTGGAGCCCATGATCTGTAGGTCCACGAAGTCCCCCTACTAACTCGTAAATGGATTAGCTTTAGAGTAGCGTGATAAGTTATTTTGAAATGTTCAAATTAGAATTAAAAAAATTAGTAATTATATGAGATATAATGTCACACCCCGCCCCAGACTACCCTCTGAGCCTGAGGAAGGACATGACTGCAGCAGTTATCAACCCTTTCGTTGATACTTACTGCCTAATAACTCTTGCAGAAATAACTCTTATACCAATGTACAAATTGAACAATCAATTGATTAAGTAGACCTATTTTATTTTACAACAATGTAATGTTTATACAACTCAAAGACAACAACAACCATAAAACCCTCCAGAAGTGTAACTGTGGCATGTGGCAGACCTTGATCTTAGCAGCACCCTGGAACTCCTCAACTTTCGCTACCTGGGAAGAAAAGAAAAACATTGGAAAGCATGAGCTGTAAAGCCTAGTGAGTGACCAGAAAATTGATTTTTATCAAAAGAATTACCCCACACTTGGGTACTTTTGCTCAGATACCTTCTCAACTGTGTCCTTCAGTATCGAGCTACTCAGATACCTTCTTAAATGTCCTTCGGTATCGAGTTTCAAGTAAAACTAGTCATAAAATGAATTTCTTTAATAAAACTTAGAAAACATGTCTTTATCTGAAAGATCTTTCTTTAGCACATGGTTTCTTAAAACATTTTAAATATTTTAGTCACTCACCTTGATCGTTTAGGAACCTTTCTCTTTAGAAGTTCCTTTGTCACCTTGGGCTCCCTTTTGATCCCTAAAATCCAGATTCAACTTAAAGCTCATATTAATTATAGTTTCAAATCTTATTTTAAGATACTTCCTTCTGAAACCATGTTCTAAAATGTCTCAGGAAGCTTACCCTAAAATTTGAGCTTAGAACCTCTCGTGATTTGGCCGAAATCACAGAATTTTCAAGACTGGCCCCAGCTTATCCGACAGCCTGACCCTTCTGCATTCTTCTCAGTTTCCAGCTTGATCCCTTCGAGCTTTTCCTCCGGCAGCCCTATCCTGAAAACTAAACTTTCAGTGCTTTCAGTTGGCTTTAGAATCACTCCAAACGCATGAGTAAATTGGGAGAAATCCTTGTCTCAAGTTGATGCTGCTTTTCAGACTTCACTGTCCAATGCGTCCTCTTTGAAATTCTATGACCAACGCATGGACTTTGGCTCCAACGCAAGGCTTGCTCAATTCTCCCCACTCTTTTTACTGTATTTTTGAATTGTGATCTAAAAACGAAGTCTTTTGGCCCTATTTATAGGCGTCCAAACCTTCTCCAAAGTCAACACCACCTACTTGGCTGTATGTCCAAGTGACACTACCAACACATTTTTTTTATCAGCACAATCTAAATGTCTTTCTCCCATGTAGCCAACGCATGAGCTTCCAATCTGATGCAACCACCTCAAATTCTTAAGGCTTAAGGCTTCCTCCCAAGAAGACACATGGTTTGATGACGTTTTCTAGGTGATCTCATCCTTTATATGCGTCTAACTCTTAGATGTTCAACGCATATTCCATACTCAATGCATAGCCTATAATCAATGCATAGCAAGCCAATTCACTACCATCGCAATCCAACTTAGCCATCGTAAGAGCTAGCCATCGCCACACATAGGGTGATTGCCCATCCTTGACGCATGGTTCACTAGGTAGCATCGTACGGCTTGCTTGGCCTGGGTGCATAGTGCTGGCCACCGATGCATGGGCGTGCTGCATAGGCTGGCCATCGCTCGCTTGCTCGGCCGCATGGGTGTGCTTGGCTGCATGGCAGGGGTGTTCGACAGGGCACTCGCTGCATAGGCATCGACGCATGGGTATGGTCGCTCAGTAGGCTCGGTAGTGCTTGATGCATGGCTAGGAATTTGGCCAAGGCTGCTCGATGCATGGCTGGGCGTCTGACCGAGGTTGCTCGACGTATGGCTGGGCATTTGGCCGAGGTTGCTCGATGCATGGCTGGGCATTTGGCCGAGGTTGCTCGACGCATGCCACCCTCCAGCCCTCGTGCCATCCCAATGCCTCACTTCCATTTTCCTTCCTTCACCAACTCATCCAACTCATCCAACGCATCCAATGCATCCATCATCCAACGCATCCAATGCATCCATCATCCAACGCATCCAACGCATCCTACGCATCCATCATCCAACACATCCAACGCATCCAACACATCCATCATCCAACGCATCCATCATCCTAATGCGTTGGTCTAACCTCCTAGGCATGTGTCACTCCCACTTCACTTCTCCCTTGGTCCAAATAATCTCTCCAAGATCTTATGGCCAATACATGGCAATGTCTAATCCACCATTTAGTCAATTTTTCATCAATTTAAGCTTAACTCAAAACTACTCAAGGAAAATCTATTCAACACCTAGAAATTTCCTTCACTTTAACAAAGGATTTAACTTTTTCTTAGTTAATTTCCTTAACCACCTACTTAAGTAGGAATAATGGAAATTTAGGTTTCACATATAATTACACGTTTAATTTTAAGAATTAAATGAAATAGGAGAATTAATATTTAAATATGATTTAAATATATAAAGGTGGATTTGTGTAAAAATTAATTTAATATTTGATATTAAATTAATTAAAATTATTTAAATAATTATTTATTAATTTTATTAGAAAATTAATTTGTAAAATAAAATTTGATTTTTGAAATCAAATGTGATTTTAAAATCAAATTGGAAAAGTTAAAAAACACATAAATGGAATTATGAGATTTTTCATTACACCTTCAAGTTACTCACACAAAACCCATAAACTAAGGCTTCAATTACTCCAAACATGAGCTGCATCTCATGCAACCATCTTCTTTGCATGATAGTCTGCAATATATTGAGAAGATTGGAGTGAAATTGAAAAAAATGCAATCAACAGAATTTTGTTGAAAATTCATGGTAAAGAAGGTGTTCTTCAACTAGGTTGCTATTGTGAGCTCTTCTCCAAATTTCTTTCATTCAAGCTTATTTTGAATCCCACAACTCAATCTAAAGCTCTAAGAGAATAGTGGGGAAGATCTTGAGGTGGTCTACTACAAGATTTGGAGAAGTTTGCAGTTAGAAATCGAGATTTCAAGAGTTCTACAAAGGTATGACTTGAAACCCATTTATTTCTGCAATAGCATGCTTTAGTTTCTACCAAAATTAATGAATTAGAGTGCTTATTGATCATTATCACTTCCGCTGCTTACTGATACAATCCTATAGGTGGATATCGTGATTAAAGAGTTTAGTCAGTTATTCGCGTACCGTTGGAGCTTCAAGCTACAAGTTCATAAGGTCCCTTGATAGCTCAATGGATTCAAGTTGAGAATAAGATTTTGAGTTAGTTTGAAATGTTCAAATTAACAAGAGGGAATTTGATTATATATGATATAATTAAATTAATTCAATTATATCTGATATAATTGATATGATATTGGATACATTATTTGATTGGAGGAATTAATATAAATATGATTTATATTAAATGCCATGAAAAATAGAAAAAGAACTATGGTTTATATGTTGCATATGATGCAATATTAAAAACATTGGTAAGTTATTTTATTTATTTATAATTTATTAATTATATGATAGTTAATATTTTTTTTCTAAATAATTGACCTTAGTGGGTGGTTATACACGGTTTATGATAACTGTGAGATAAAAGGAAAAATAGTTTTTTCAAATCATTCATTTAAAAGGTCTCACATAAATTCACTATCAAGTAAAAGGAGTTTTACTACACGATAGTTTTACAGAGACTAAACAATCGAGCGTCGAGTTTACTATACGATAGTACTTGTTTACTAAACAATCGAGTATCAAGTCTATACAATAGACCTTCTTCTTCTATACGATTGTTCATTACATACTCGATTGTCTACTCGGATCGTTTATTTCCTCCTTCTCTCTATCCAAAATCATACAGAGCCCATAACTCCTGGATTTTCACATCAAGAATACCAAGGTAATCTTGTGGTGGTGTCTTGTTCTATTCGAGGATCGAGGATCGAGTTTTACTTGCTGGTGATTGAGGATCTTCTAGTTGATCGTTTGCACTTATGCTGTTTGGACGCGTTAGTGACTGATCGAGGGAAATACGTGAAGAAAGACTTCTTCAAAGGTATTGTCACTCGATCCTTTGTATTTAATTTAAGAAGCACGTTGTAATTTAGTCTTTAATGCATAATTTATTTGTAAATGTTTCAGTTCTTTCACAATGGAGTTTGGAACGATTCGCTTCTGCGAAAAGGTCCTCTAGTTTTAAAGTTCCTTCAATTGGTATCAGAGCTAAGTTGTTCTGATTTCCAAATTCCATTGCCGTATTGAATATCATTTACAGTCTTGGTGGGTTTTAAGTATTCTGAAATGCATTTAAGTGTTAAGTGTGGTTGTGGATGTTGTTGTTGATGGATGTTTATGAGATTGTTGCCTTTGTTTAAAGCTTTCTTTACATTTCCAAAATTTAATTTGTACGGGCTTCTGCATTTTTAGGCATAATTAACAAGCAATCAGGTCTATATTCAAGTTTTTGTTTTGCTTGAGTTGTTCGTGATGAAGCTTCAGACGCAAGGAGTTGTTGTTCGGTTTAAGGGAGAAGACGAATCATTGGTTGCATGGTGTGGCTTAAGCTAAACGATCATTTAGATTTGGCTATGCGATCATGTAGAAAAGTACTACTTGTTCGTGTAGTATTTACTAAACGATTGCATAGCTAATGCTATCCGATCGAGTAAAGAGTTTACTCGATCGTGTTGCATTGACTATTCGATCACGTTGACGCTTGGGGTAAATGATCGCAAAGTATATGATACTCGATGCATGGCGCACATGCTAAACGATCATGTAGGCCAGATGCTCATCGCATAGTCACTGATACATGATCACTTGGTATACGATACTCGACGTTTGCTCCTCGATCGTTTAGACAATCATGCTCATCGCATAATCATTGTCTGAACAATCACATGGCATGCAATACTCGATATGCGTTGCACGATCGCGTGGACTTTCATGCTCATTGCATAGTCCTTAGCCATGCAATCAATGCTTAACCTCAATGATCTAAAGAAGATGCTATATGATCAAGTGGCGGGGCTTCGCCCGGGCGGTTCAAGACATGGTTCGTCTGTTTGAATCGATTGACTCGGTTCTTTTTGTAATAGTTAGCTTTTCTTTCCGGTTTTTTAGGTATAATTATCCTAGTCCATTAGATTTTTTTTTTAATGTACATGAGATGTATGTTTGTTTATGTGTCATAATGTATGACATATAGGTTTAAAACCCACCATAGGTTATGCATTTTTTTTCATGCATCATCTTTATTTATAAGTGTTATGATATAATAGTTTGCATGATTAAATTACTTAAAGCATGCTCATGCATCATATAATATAAGAGTTATAATATATGCATGCATAAAAGCATATCCATGCATCATCTTTATATTATATTTGTTATAGTATAAGGGTGTATGTTAGCATGTATGCTTAGTTCATTACTTGTTATATAAAAGTTATATATAGTAGTAATGAATGAACATTACATGAAGCATGACACTTAGGTTTATTTATAAAAGTTATAAATACCTTGTGTATATCTAGCTTAGCAATGTGGTTGATTTTAATTGTTTCATTCTTTATAAGGGTTATAATTAATGAAATTAGAATTAAAATCAATAAGAAAGAATTGCATGCAAACTTAGGCTTTAATCATGTTTTAAAAGATTTTTAAAATTTGATTGAGATAAACCTAAGCTCACAAATTTCTAATGAGATTAGAAATTAGATTAATCTTTTAAATCGGTTTAATAAGATTAAATTGATTTCAATAAAAGATTAAAATTGTAACAAATATATCTATAGGCTGAGGTATTTAAACTGACAGAAACGGAATACCCCTACCTGGGAACCTACCTGGAAAGGTGAATTAGATAAATTTGCTATAAGCATGCAATTGTTGGTTAATATTTGTTAAAGTGTTTAATGAACGTTAATCAGAATCGTTTAACTTTCCAAAGTAAGTGTTACTTTTGGACAAACTTAAACAGTTAATTAGTAAAAATAATTAGCCGTATTTTTCTAAGTAAATTAAACCTTAGGTTGTTAAAATACTCAGTGGGAGGAAAAGATATATATTATATATCATTTCCACTCACGTTTCTCCCTTGATGTTCACACCATGAGATTCATGCTTGGCCTCATGGTGCCTTAGGAGCGTCCCCCTTCAGATGGTGTTTGCATGGGTCAATATCAAGGTGAATGGAGGAGTATTTATAGTAAGTGGGAAAAGGATGTGTGTCAACATGTCCTGTGGTCTCTTTCATTGGTTTGCACCGTGAGACCTTCTTGCACGACCTCAAGGCGCCCTGGGAGTGTTCCCTTCGGATGGTTTGTGCAGTTGGTCAATATCAAGGCAAACTCCAGGAATGGATAGGGTCGCTTTAGTTTTTGCTCCAATTGGTTTTTCCTTTCGGTTGGGTGCTTGGGGCAGAACTCTAGGATCTCAAATGAAGGGTCAAACTTACAAGAAATTGTTAAGCAAGTTAATGATTTCTTGACCAAATCAATGATGACTAATTATTATAGGAATAAGAGTTATTCTAGTGTAATGATTAGTTGAGTGTGTCTCAATTCAGTGAAGAGAGAAATTGACTACCTTTCGATAGCTTTTTTCCTAAATCACTGAAGCGTCATTACAAAACTAGATGTAAAATAGGGTTCATTTAGATTTTTCTAAACTTGATTGGATTTGTTTCAAAAGAGTTATGCTAAAATCTAACGTAGATCAATATGTTTGTTTTTTTAGCAAAATGTCCATGTTTGACTTTCCGTTCGTTGACTTTTCTACTTTGACCGATTTTAATTACATGACACGGAAAGAGTCTATTAAAACATTTTTTTGTGGCAAAAGACCTATTATTTGTCATGTTTAAGGATTGTCCTCAAGTCCCAACCTCTCATGCACCGCAAATTATTCGTAATGCATATGAGGTATGGATGAAGGCTAATTTGAAGGCCTGATTCACGTTTTGGCAAGCATACCTGATGCATTGGCCAAAAGGTTTGAGAACATGGTCATTGCATGTGAGATCATGGAATCGTTGCAACAATTGTTTGAACATAAGTTCTCACTTTTTAAGCAAAACAAGATTGATGACAATGAAACCAGTAGTATCAGTTCCTAAGATAATCTTCAGTCCTTATTGAATGTCAAGGGACATATAGAGAAAGAAATTATTGCTGACTCTGATGAAGTTCATCGACGAGGATTGTCCTTTGAAATGAAACTTGGAGTTTATAATACAGGTTCTGATACTGATCCCACTATGCTCTAGAAAAGGAAGAACTCCAAAGTCGATGAATGTGATTTATTTATCTTGGAGACGTGCTTGGTAGAGAATGATGATTCTGCCTGGATAATTGATTCAAGGGCTACTAACCACGTGTGTTCTTCCTATCAAGGATTTAGTTCTTGGAAACAGGTTGAAACTGGAGAGTTGACTCTTAAAGTCGGTACTGGTGAGGTTGTTTCAACTATTGTTGTAGGCAAGCTTAAGTTATTTTTGGACAAGAAACGATATTTTTTATTGGATAATGTTTATGTAGTCCATCATATCAAGAGGAACTTAATTTCAGTTTCTTGTCTAACTGAAAAAAATTATTCCATCTTCTTTTCTGAGAATAAAATGTTTATTTTTAAGAATGGTATGGAGATAGGTTTTGATTCAATGGAAAATAACTTGTATGTACTAAGGTCATTAGTCATAAAAGCCTTGCTTAATACTTAAATGTTCAAAACAGTGACAACTGTAAAAAGACCAAGAGTTTCTCTTAAAAAAATGCCTATCTTTGGCATCTAAGGTTTCAAGCTCAATAGGATTGAGAAGTTGGTGAAAAATGAACTTCTAAATGGTTTAAAAGAAAACTCTTTGCCAGTAAGTGAATCTTGCCTTGAAGGCAAAATGACTAAACCACCTTTTACTGGAAAAGGTTATAGGGCCAAGGAAACCTTGGAGCTTATACATTCAGACCTCTGTGGTTCGATGAGTGTAAGAGCACGAGGTGGGAATGAATATTCCATCTCTTTCATAGATGATTATTCTAGATTTGGGTATCTATACCTAATGCAACATAAGTCTGAAGCTCTTAAAAAGTTCAAGGAGTATAAGACTGAAGTTGAAAACTTGTTAGGTAAAAAGATAAAATACTACGATTTGATCATGGTAGAGAGTATATGGACTTAGAATTCCAGAACTATATGATAGAACATGGAATCACGTCTCAACTCTCAGCCCCAGGTACATTTCAACATAATGGTGTATCAGAAAGGAGAAATAGAATTTGCTATCAGTAGGGATTGTCAGTCGATATTAATCCAATCCAGGATTAAATCACTGAACGACAGTCAAAACGATCCTCAAGTATCTTCAGAGAACGAGGGGCTATATGCTTGTGTATGGAGATAAAAATCTGATCCTTACAGGATACACAAACTCTGACTTTCAGACTGATAGAGATTCTCAGAAATCCATACAAGGGTCAGTGTTCACTCTGAATGAAGGAGCTATAATATGGCGAAACATCAAGCATTGATGCATCACGGACTCCACTATGGAAGCCGAATACATAGCTGCTTGTGAAGCTGCTAAAGAAGCTGTTTGGCTTAAGAAGTTCCTTACTGATTTAAAAGTTGTTCCAAATATGTCTTTGTCGATCACACTTTATTGTGATAATAGTGGTTTTGTGGCAAATTCTAAGGAACTTCGGAGTCACCGAAGAGGCAAGCACATAGAACGAAAATATCATTTAATCCAAGAGATTGTGCATCACGGTCATGTGATTGTCACGAAGATCACGTTGAAGCACAACGTTGCTGATCCATTTACAAAGGCTCTCACGGCTAAAGTGTCCGAGGGTCATTTAGAAAGTCTTGGTCTACGGAATATGGGCACCTTGTCTAGGGCAAGTGGGAGATGTTACTGAGGTATAGTGTATCCTCTAGTTTATTGTACTTTGTACTATCTTTGTATTGTACATTAGTTTCCTTAGGCTTTAGGACAAGTGGGAGATTGTTGGGAATGGTGTCCTAAATCTCCTTGTAATCTTGTAGTTTGCAAACTCTGTATAAACATATTGTTATTAATAAAATAAGTGTTATTTTCATAAGCATTTACTCAATCTAATAAACTAAGATCCGAGGTTATTTTATGTAAATTTAAACAAGTATGTAAAGACATACAAGTCGATCTTGTTTAAATAATAAACTAAATGGTATGTAGTATATGGATAAGGTTGGATACCTTATCTTGGTGACACTATGGATACGGCCCGCTTTGTAGGTATTATTACAAGTGTTGTCAAGTGCCACAAATGATCTAATCCTGATCATTCATGTGGAGACATGCGAGCGAGGGTATCCTATACAAAGAGTTTGTATAAGATTGGACCACAAAATGATTAGTCTCTTTATATAACACCATTGATAATAAAGACTTACCTTTCACTAGAATGACCATAGGTGACATGACTTGAATTCTGAATGAGTTGTGAACTCCTGCTCATGAAGACGATCCTTTGATTTGTATGGGTGAGAGTGGCCAGATTGCCAACTCAACAAGCCTACCATTTTGGGGACTCGTCTAATTGAGGAGCTGGGAACTCAACTTCACAAGACGGAATTCATTCCTTTCCAGATGCAGAGGTAAGTAGATAAATTGCTCTCTTAAGGGTTGATTCTGGGTCTTGAACATAGTGACCACACCCTCTCTTGGGAAGAGAGGACTCGGTCATAGTGGGACTATGAATTATTGTTCATTAGAGGAATCGGTGGTACTTAAGAAGTTAGATGTAACTACAGGAGCAAGACGATAATTTGGCCCAGCTGTACCTACGAGTAGTTTGTGAAGGGTCATCACACTATTGATTGGTTATATGGATACAAAAATATATATATAGTGCGAAGAGTGCAACTATCGGTCTTTAGTAGAGTGTCCGGTAGTTAACGGATGGTGAATATCGTGTGAGTTTAGTCAGTTATTCACGTACTGTTGGAGCTTCAAGCTACAGGTTCATAAGGCCCCTTGGTAGCTCAATAGATTCAAGTTGAGAATCAGATTTTGAGTTAGTTTGAAATATTCATATTATCAAGAGAGAATTTTATTATATATGATATAATTAAATTAATTCAATTATATATGATATAATTGATATGATGTATTTGACACATTATTTGATTGAAAAAATTAATATAAATATAACTTATATTAAATGCCATAAAAATAGAAAAGAACTATGGTTTATAAGTTGCATATGATGCAATATTAAAACTATAGGTTATAAATATAATATGATAAGTTAGTTATTGTATTTATTTATAATTTATTAATTATATGATAATTAATATTTCTTTTTCTAAATTACCGACCTTAGTGGGTGGTTGTACACGGTTTATGGTAACTGTGAGATAAAAAGAAAAATATTTTTTTTTTCAAATCATTCATTCTAAAGGTCTCACATAATTCACTATCGAGTAAAAGGAGTTTTACTGCACGATAGTTTTACAGAGACTAAACCATCGAGCGTCGAGTTTACTATATGTTAGTACTTGTTTACTAAACGATCGAGTATCAAGTCTTGATAGACCTTCTTCTTCTATATGATTGTTCATCGTATACTCGATCGTCTGCTTCTTTGTTTACTTCCTCCTTCCCTCTATCCAAAATCTTACAGAGCCCATAACTCCTGGATTCTCACATTGAGAATACCAAGGTAATCTTGTGGTGGTGTCTTGTTCTGTTCTAGGATCGAGGATCAAGTTTTACTCGGTGGTGATCGAGGATCTTCCAGTTGATCGTTTGCGTTAGTGCCGTTTGGACGCGTTGGTGACTGATCGAGGGAAATACTTGAAGAAAAAGTTCTCCAAAAGGATTGTCATTTGATCCTTTGTATTTGATTTAAGAAGCATGTTGTAATTTAGTCTTTAATGCATATATTTCTGTATGATTGTAAATGTTTGAGTTCTTTCACAATGGAGTTTGGAACGATCTGCTTCCGCTCAAAGGTCCTCTAGTTGTAAAGTTCCTTCCGACTACATTGTTAAATAAAATAAAATTGAGTATAATGACAGAAAATGTTGTACTTATTAATGGATTATGGAACCGACCAGATGATGAGCTCTAAAAAATATAAGTCAAAAGTTAAAGCATGAAGAAGAGAAGACGATAACCCAAAATGATCGACAGATTTTTCGAAATGTTCCTCAATGGATCGCGTTCTATCGTTCAGGAGTAAATTTTATTACATGTTGAAGGTGAATGACTTAGATAAAAAGCAACGGAAGAATTCATAATCAACAAGCACACTAACTACTCTTAATTTGAGTTTAAAACATGCTACTCATAACAAGTTTACAAGAGGGTTTGAGTTACACATTACCTTTGAAGAAACCTCCACAAATTCAGTAAGATATCCATGAATTTGATCTTGAATCCTCAATTAGACCACAACCAAGATCTTCTTTACTAATCTCAAGGAGGATTGTTTGGTGGAAATACTCAAATTGAGTTGAATTTGGATGAATTTGTGAGAGGGATATGGGTTTCTACTTCAGCAGAAGTCTGGTTAAAAAACACAACATGCATTCCCACTTCTCAACCTTAAGCTTCAATTTATAGGCTCATTTTCATGTAGGGAGATGGGGTGTATGTAGGCCAGCTCCTACTTCAACATTTAAGAGAGAATCAAAAACGGAATTTGATTGAGCTAGGTTCTTGGCACCATAGTGGGTTTTTCCAAAAACCCACTTTGCTCAATCAATTAAAAAAAATTGTTTTTATAAATCAATCAAATTGCTTTTTAAATAAAAATAAAATTATATTTAAATAAACTGATTTATTTAAATATTGGTTTTTTATATAATTAATTTTAATTAAACCTATTAATTAATTGGTTAATTTAATATCTTAAAATTAAATTAACAAAATATCAATTTCACTTTTTATGAATCAATTTCATATAATTAATATTTAAATTATAATTTAAATATTAATTGATTTTCCAATTTCATTTAATTTTTGATAAAATTAAATGTTTCAATTGTATCATATACAATAAATTGAAACCCTAAAATAAATTTGAACGTTTCAAATTCATAACCCTAATTTTAAATTTCATCCATTAATACTCAATTTATTAATTCAATTTACGAGCTATTAGAGGGACCTAATAGACCTACAGATCATGAGCTCCAAGATTTGTAATTAATTGGTTAAACTCTTTAAACCGAATTAATTACTATTCGTTAACTATCAAGACATACCACTATAACTCGATCGTTGCACTCTTCTTACTGTAGATTTATTTTTTTCTATTTTAACCATATTCGATAAGTTGATCCTTCACAAGTCGTTCGTATTTATAGTTGGATCAAAATTACCGTTTTACCCCTGTAAAAGTGTCTTGTTCCTTAAGCTTCCACTGACCCTCTATTCAACAACTGATTTATAATACCACTTAGGAATCATGTCCCTTTCTATCAAGAGAGGGCGGGGCCCCGTCGTTCAAGACCAAGAATCAACACTTAAGAGAACAACCTATCTGCTAATCCTAAGACGGGTAGGAATGAATTCCATCTTGCAAGGCTATGTCACCAACTATCTATCCAGACTTATCCCAAAAATGGGAGGCTTATTAAGCAGTGCTATTGGAATACTCTCACCTATGTAAATCAGAGGATAATCCTGAATAAAAGGAGTTCATTGTTTGAAATAGTCAGTTTTAACAATAAACAGTCGTTATTGTTGGATTTTATGTCCTAAAACTCGTAGTTTGTAAATTAATAAACATATTCTATTTTGTTTTTCGATAAAGTTGTTATTGAAATTGTAATCTTGATTCCAATAAACTAAGGTCCTGAGGCTATTTAATGTAGTTTGAACTTTATGTAGTGACATAAATGTAGATCAAGTTCAAATATATAGCAAAATGGTCTATACTATATGAATAAGGTTGCGCGCCTTATTCTGGGGACACTATAGATGCGGCCCACTTTGTAGTTAGTACAAATAATATGATCCTGAATAGTTCATATAGAGATATGTGAGTGGGGTCATCCTATGCAATGAGTTTGCATAAGACTAAACCATGAAATAGTCACTTTTTACGTTCTAAATGTCGTTTTATGTATAAAACTGACTTTTCGTTAATTGATAACCTACATAACTTAATCTTAATCCTGAGCTAACTATGAACTCCTGTTCACTCAGAATTATCCTTAGATCTGCATAGGTGAGGACAACTTATCATCGCTGATCCAATAAGCCTTCCATTTCAGGGGTAAGATCGGGTGGATAGTTGGGAACATAGGGTCCAAGACGGAATTCACTCCTATCCGTTATAGGGATATAGATATGTGTTCCCTTTAGTATTGAATCCAGGTCTTGAACAAGGGGCCCCGCCCTCTCCTTGGCCTGAAAGGGATTCGATTTATAGGTTGGACCTTAAACCAATTGTTCATTAGAGGATCGGTGGAACTTAAGAAATAAGATGTAGTCTCAGGGGTAAAACGGTTTTTATGACCCAGCCGAGATTACGAACAACATGTGAAGGATTAGCTTACTAATCATGGTTATATCAAATGGACACAAATATATCTATAGTGAGGGGAGTGCAACTACGAGACTATAGTAGAATGACCCATTAGTTAACAAATGTTGATTAGCTCCATCTAAAGAGTTTAGCCAGCTAATCTCGGATCGTTGGAGCCCATGATCTATAGGTCCATTAGGTTCCCCTACTAGCTCATATGGAATAAACTTAGAACAATATGATAGAATAATTCAAATTGTTCGAATTAGGTGAAGACAAAGAAACCGACAAGTATATGTGATATAGTGGTCGGTTTTACACTTTAGAGATATAGCTTTAATATTTAAATATGATTTAAATATCAAGAATATGAATACGTTCATATTCGGAAGCTCGGAAATAATGGAAATGGTCAAAGATGTAAAAAGTCAAAGAGTTGACTTTTGAATTTGAAAAGTCAAACTTTGACTGATCTTATATTCAAATGTGATTTGAATTTCAAGAAAATGAATGCGGATTCAAGCTCGGGAGGTCAAAATTAGTCAACACGGGAAAAATAATAAAAAGTCAAAATGTTGACTTTTTGGTCAAAGTTTGACTTTGACCAAATGACTATTTTGCCCTTTGACTATAGTTAGTGGGAAAATCCAAACTTTTGTTGGATAATTCCACTAACAAAATAGTGGGCTAGGTATTGGCTTATAGTAGAGACATTAAGCCTACTAAGATAGTGGATTATAGGTGTTGGATTTTTATGGATTTGTTTCATGCAATTGTTGCATGGTTTTTTTCTATAAATTGGGCTTTCAATTTTGGATTAAAAACTTTTGGCCATTTTTCCAAAATTGTTTTCTAAATTTTGGTTGGAAAAATTACTTTGTGAAAAGAAAAACCCAAACCTAACCCAAGATTCATTCTTATTTTCCATCTCTTTTCTCTTTCTCGGTTTTCATCATCCATCGGGTCCCACAACCTGGTTCTGAATCTAGAGGATAGTAGGTCAACTCTAGTGGTGGTCCGAAAGAGTTTGGATCGAGATTCAATGAGGAAAAACGTTTTTCGGGAGCTACAAAGGTTGTATCCTACCCTTTTAATTTACTGTTTTTTCCTCTTTTTTGCATGCTAATTTCCTTTAAATTAAAAGCAATTAGAGTGTAATCAGATCCTTATTCCGCTGTGTATGTATCGTGTTCCATCAGTTATAAAGAAAAGTGACTATTTCGAGGTCCAGTCTTATGTAAACTCATTGCATAGGATGCCCTCACTCACATGTCTCTACATGAATGATTTGTGGATCACATCATTTGTATCAATATACAAAAATGGGCCGCATCCAATAGTGTTACCGAGATGAGATACCCAATTTCATCCATATACTTATAGACAATTTAGGCTATATACTATAACTAGATTCTATTTATGTCACCACATAAAGTTAAAGTATCCATACTATAGTCATGGATTTGTTTATTGGATTTTCATACTAGAATGCAATATCAACAATAATAAAATACTCAATAATATTTTATCGATAAATAGAATGTTTAATATGAAATTTACGAACTGCGAGTTTTAGGGCATTCCCAACCGAGGGTAGTTTAGTGTTTTTAATTTAATCATTCAATTAGAACTATAAGGTAAACAGAGCCAATCACAATCACACTACTTTTGAAAAATACATAGGTAAACATCATCAAATACAATAAAGGGCTTTCTATATAGAAGGCCTTTTACATAGCCAAATATTACACTTTTGTCTACTTCATCATATAATTTTCAGAAAAAAAACCTTTTGGGCTTCTTATTTTCGATAAAGTCAACGGGCTTTTACCTTTTAATCCTTCTACCAATTAAAAAATAAAAAACAAAAATAAATAAGAAAAACCATTTGACTTCCGATTCCCACGCGCATGTTTATTGATTTTTAAACGTTTTCAACTATTCATACAAGGAAATAAACTACCCTCTGCTAGCAATCGACTAATTCGTTCGTGGAAGGAAGGAAAAATCGATCAGCGATTTTGGGAATCTTCTCACAGTTGCCATCGGAGATGAAGGGTTTTTGCAATCACATCGACAATCTATTTGGGTAAAAAACCAAGAGTGTCGATTTATTTGTTGCATTAATTCTTCAGATGGGCGAAAATAATATGCATAAAGTGGTACATTTGATATAATGGGCAACAAATAAACGATGTATTTGTTCCGTATTCTCCTTCAATTATTAGACTGTTAATTGGTGTAGGAAAGTTTTGATTTTTACCTTCATCAGTGGTAACATTTACTGAATGTTTGATATTTGAAGCATGATTTTGCAACATTTATTGATGGGTTTCAAAATAATGGTACATGCAAAATGGGTTTCAAAACTTGTATTTGCTTCATGTTTGAGATTTGGCCAAGGGATATTTGGCCTATTCTTGGAATTTTGGATATTTTATGCACGCCCTTTAATGGATTTTTATTTTGTTATGAATAATGAAGTTTGGCGTATATATATGGATGATTATATGTACATAAGTAACAGTATATTTGTATGTACTGCAGTAGATACTATATAATTTCAGTATGCCATGACGATTATTTGTATGTATTGTGGTATTTGCTTTGTTGCATGTCATTTGATTCATTTTTATTTTATTATGAGTACTAAAATTTGGTATATATATACTGACAATTATATGAACATGAGCAACATTTGTATGAAATGTGGTGGATACTATATAATTCCAATATATACTTAAGACAGTACATAATTTTAGTGTTATACATGGTTTGGTTTATAATGTTATGTGTAAATTTGTATAGTTTAAAACTTTTTATTCTGTCCTTTTCAAACTTTTTTCGTAGAATCATGGTATGTGTCATAATTACCAGTGAAAAGAGAATAAAATAGACGAAGCGAACGCCTTCTAAGGGTCGACAAGTAGGCTAAGATCCAGTAAAAAAGTGACAAGAATGATGTCATTAACCTTCCATCTGACCTAAGATTTAATGTAACCTCTATCATTATATTCATGTGTACATTAATAACAATACAGAAAAGTTACTCATTGTTAGATTTAGTATCTAAATCTCATGGATTTCGTAGTTTTTTATTTATAAATATAAATTATTTATTTAATAAAATAAGATTTATTTTATTCGACATTTAGATTGCATTAACTCAATCCAATAAACTAAGATCCAAGGTTATTAATATAGCTTGAACAGTATGTGGTAGACATACAAGTGGATCAAATAACCTAAAAGGTCTGCAATATATGGATAAGGTTGGGTGTCTTATGCTCGTGATACTACGTCATTTTGTAAATGTTACAAGAGTTGTAAGAGTTACAAACAATATGATCCATATTGTTTATGTAGAGACATATGAGTGGGGGTATCCTGTATAAAGAGTTTGTATAATATCGAACCACAAAATGATTGGTTTCTCTTTATAACGTCGTTATTTGAAGAGACTAACATTTCACCAAGATGACCATAGGTGACTTAACCTTAATCTTGAGTGAGTTGTGAACTCCTGCATATAAAGGGATTCCTTTGATTTGTATGGGTGATAATGACCAGTTTTGCTGACTCAATAAGTCTACTATTTTAGGGATTTGTTCTAGTAGGGAGCTGGGAACACAGCTACACAAGATGGAATTTGCTCCTTCATGTCTTTAGAGAAAATAGATGAATTGCTCTGTTAATAGTTGATTCCAAGTTTTGAATAATGAGACCTCACTCTCTCAATGACCCGAGAGGGGTTAATTTATAGTTGGACTATAAACTGTTCATTAGAGGGATCAACAGTAGAGTTAAAATGGTAATTTGACCTAGCTACAATTATGAACAATTTGTGAAGTGTCAACTTACTGTCGATTGGTTATATTTGTGGACACAGAAATATATCTACAATACGGAGTGACCATTAATTAATGAATTTTGATTAATTTAATTAAAGAGTTTAATTAATTAGTTTCGTATTATTGGAGCTTCTAATTTATAGGTCCATAAGGTCCCCCTCGTTAGTTCATTAAGGATAAAAGACATGGAATAATTGTTTTTGGAACAATTTGAATTGTTCAAATTATTTAAGGAAATTTAGGCTATTAATATGATTAATATAAAGTATAATGTATATTTATATATTATAATATATAGTTAATTATAAAATATGAATTATAATTCAAACTATATACCATGTGAGAGATAAATATTTGAATGAGATTCAAATATTATTTGTATGAATAAGATATATATAAATATTATATGTTAAAATTTGATGTGAAATAAAAACTATAGGTTATGAGAGAGAGTTGCATTTTAATATGATTATAATGCATATTATATGGTTTATTAATTAGTCAATCGACCATTGTTTGTTGCGAAATAGGTGTCGTTAATTCGATCTTACCCAAAATAAATGAAATTTGTAATACTCTAACTACAACTAGAACTAACACGTAGAGTAAGAGGTCGATCCCAAGAGAACCTCTATTAATTGGCCTAAAATAGACTACTTAATTCCAAAATGCAAAAGATTAAATGGGTGGTTGTTTGTTTTTAGAACTAGAAACTAAGTGAAAAAGACAAGAATTGATATAGGAAATTTATTGATGAGAGAAATAAGAGAGATTATGAGATAAGATTCAATTGAAATGAAATCTTGGGAATTTTATGTAAACTAGCAATTCTATCCTTGACTTTTAAATTATTCAATAGTTCATTTAAGAATAAATTCCTAATGCCCTAATTAACTAGTTTCACAATTAACCCTAATCTAGGTCTTAATTGCTTCATAAAAACATTTCACAATTAATCCCTAAATTGCATTAAACTCATGGGTTTTCTTAATTATTCCAATCTTGAAATAAAAAAACTGAGAATTCAAGATTGATTGCATGAATGTTTTGAATTAATAGATTCTTTAAAGAAAAGAGGAAAAGAAGTCCAAATTTTCTATCAAGACTACTAATTCTTGCAACCATAATTACAATTTTGTTATAGAACCACATAATTTTTGCATACAAAAATTGATTAATCTTAATTTGTCAATTCAATCTCAATCAATTTCATTTTAAATCTCAGCAAGAACATTCAAAAGAAAGTAATTACATAGAAGAAAATTCAAGGAAAAGTATCAAGAAAATGTCAATCTACATAATTCTCCAAGAAAAAGGATTACCTACTCATGGATGATGAAATTCTTCAAGCAATCCATTCATAATTGCATATTTGATACAAAGATTGAATACAAATTGATTGAATCTCACAAAAGAATTACAATAATCACTTTGTAAATTCGAAGTATCTCTTTAAAAAAATGAGTTTTTCTCCTCTTCTTTTTCTCTCTCCCTATTTTGCTGAAGAACTGAACCAAAATTTATACCAGCAGCATAGCATTGTGAGGCGCTTGGATGAATCGCTTCAAAATTCGGAGTGTTGCAACATTGTGAGGAGCATTGCAATGCATCGAGTTTTTATAGCAAAAGAGTGAGCTTTCTGTCTTATAATCAATCCTCGATGCACGATGATGTTTTACTCGATACACAATGCTGAATGGCCTTTACTTAGTAGCTTTTACTTGATGGAATTTACTCGATGAAAAGTGAATAGGTAGAAACTCGATAGTACTTGATGACTCGATGCTTGATTTACTCGACAGCCCATTTGATGGTTGATTACTCGATGGTATGAAATATAGAATACTTGATGCTCGATAGCCTTTTACTCGACGATATTTGATGGTACTCGGTGGCATTTTGGT
Source organism: Benincasa hispida (assembly GCF_009727055.1). Taxonomy (NCBI): domain Eukaryota; kingdom Viridiplantae; phylum Streptophyta; class Magnoliopsida; order Cucurbitales; family Cucurbitaceae; genus Benincasa; species Benincasa hispida. The sequence continues at coordinate 38,659,967 of NC_052351.1, read as the reverse complement.
AATTACTTGATTCTCTTCAATCTGTTGATTTTCTTGGTCTTTTTTTTTTTTAAAAAAAAAATATTTTTGGCCTGATTTTCTTATAATGACTCCTAAACGCCTCAGTGATCGTTTTACCTACAAAATTAGCAATTAAAGCAAATAATCAACACAATTTTGAAAAAATTATCATAGAAAATATACATCCTTTAAAAACCTAACAAAACACCCCAAACTTAGCTCTTGATCGTCCCAAGCAAGTCTAAACTAGAAATATGCATACATTCAAGTAAAAATGGATTGTTTATTTATTATTCAAAGTTTAATTCTTTTATTCAAAATTGACAAATTCAAGTTGACACATTTTCATCTTCACATCCTAATGGTCTATACATTCAAGTGGTTTTACACAATGAATTGATTCTCATCTCTTTTCTCAACAATCGAGGAAGTAAGGATATAAGCAAACATTTAGAAATTCTAAGTTTTGCTAACAAAAGGTTGAAGCTTATTTTGAAAAGAAAATGTCTTTTTCTTGCAAAATCATAAAAGAAAAGACTACCTAGTTTTAGTTTACTTAAAGGCCTAGATTAATAGAAAGGAGACATCCAACTTTCAATTCCTCTTCGCCCTACACTGGCCCGGTTATCGGTCTATGATATACCTAACTTGCATTGGATACATGCAATTCTAATAAAAGGGTGCCATTTTTTTTAAACTTATACACACAATACGTAATTGGCATTTCTTTTACTTAGAGGAATAGCTTTTACACTTGCATCACCGGGAACCTATCACTCTTTTCTTGTAGGCCCTAACAAAAGCACGATGAAGGTAGCTCTTTTCATCTCTACCCATGCACACACACACACATTAGTGAAGGTTATGTTAAATTGGCAAATTTGCTTGATTTTTTTTCTTGTTCTAGCAATTTTTTTTATACATTAGACCCTTTTTATTCCTCTATGTCTAGACTTACCTCTAAAATAAGATGGATGTTCTTAGACCAAAGTTTGTCCTATTAGGGTAACAAAGAAAATTAAGTAGACATGACATTTCTAAGAATTTAAAAGTTCTAAATAAATCTAAAGACTAAGTATTCAATTTTTTGTGCAGTTGAAAAGAAAGTTTCTTTTGAAAAATGAGTTTTAAATTTTTATTTGAAAATCTTTGAAGGTCTAAAATTTTGTTTGTATCCTTACTTGAAAGAGTGTGTCAACAAAATATCAATAAGAATCAAGAGATAATAAAAACAAATGATGTATAGAATCAAAGTGAATGAGATTCTTGAATGTGCGAACATGAATTTATTCAATTATGAATTTATTGCATCCAAGGCAAAAATAGTCTTTTGAAGAATAAAGAATTCAATAGTTATGTTTTTCAAAGAATCAAAATTATACCATCGAGATAAATCAGAGCCTCAAATTTATTCAGATATATTATAATAGATTCGCAAAATTTATGTAATCAATCTAAGTAATCAATATCTATTAACCTGAGCTCAGATGCTCAAGGATTTCAGATATGCAAAAAAAATTGTGAGGCTATTTTTAAAGCTAATCAAAGAATACTCAGAAGAATAACAAAAACATGATACCAAAAATATGCAATGTTTATCCACCCCCAACTTAAAGATGGAACATTGTCCTCAATGTTTAGAATAAGAAAATGAATTCAATAAACAAAAGAGAAGGGATGTAGAGAGAAACTTCTCTGGTTTTGTTGTTGATTATTTATTTACTTGAAAGAGAATTTCCCTTGCTTTTGTTTATATAATATTGTATATATATAATATATTATATATATATATTTGAGAGTTCCTTTTTCTTTTATTGAGTAAATCACATACAAAGAAAAAGAAAAGAATTAATTACTCTATTTATTTAAAATGCTAAAAGTAAGTAAGAAAGAAAAAATGAAAAGAAATAAAAAATGGGAAATGAAAAAAAAATGAAAAAAAAATGAAAATGAAAAGAAAGAAAAAGAAAAAAGAAGAAAAAAAATTGTCCTGTTGCAAATTTTTAGCGTCGTTTGCTCGACGTTGGTGAATAGAGGTGTCAAGTATATGAGGGATTAGCTAAACGCAAGCCCAATTCGACTTGGTTTTCATGCCCTTCATTGTAGATTTTGAGTCTATGTCTGTTCATCTTAAAGATCTTTTCTGTTTTTCAAGAAACATCAAAATTTTCTGTCTTTTTAGGTTTTTGCTTCTTAGGGTTTTTGAAATAACTTCCCAAGTTCTTGCTCTTCTTTAAAGAAGGGAGATCTTTGGGCTCAATCCCTTTTACCTGCATAATGAAAACGGAGCAAAGATTAGAAGCCTTGTTTTTGTTTTTAGTATTATAAACAAATTTTGCATTTGAATTATTAGTTGAAGGTTTTTCAATTATCAAATTTTGTTTTGAAAATTTGAATCTACTTTTAAAGTACTTATATTTTGGCAAAATTTGTTGTTGAAAGAATTATCATTATCATCTTTTGAAGAAGATTCATTCTTTTCAGAAAATTGAAGTGAAGAATTAGAAACATGTTTTTTATTTTGATTATCATGGTCACAAAAGTGAAGAGATGCATGAGAGAATCACGAGTAATCCAATCAAAATCATAATGAATGGAAGGGGCTACCAAACAATGAGAACTTTTACATAACATGGCATAATTAACGTGATCAATTTCATCATATGTGTCTATGGAGCAAAGAGAATAATATTCCTTCGGAAATCTCATGGCATCATAAATGTTGAAAGATTTTACCTCTCCATTAAATTCTATTGACAAAGATCCTTTATCTACATCAATTATTGTCTTTGCAGTTTTCATGAAGGGTCTACCAAGTAGAATGTTAGAGGAAGAAGTAGAGTATGGTTCATCCATTTTTAAAATGTAAAAATCAACAGGAAAGATTAGTTCTCCAACTCTCCACAAAACATCTTCTTCAATGCCTAGTGGTTGAATATATGACCTATTCGCTAGTTGTATGCAAACATTCGTTTTTTGTAGGCCATTCAGTTTAAGATCTTCATAGACATGAAATGGCATGACATTTATGTTGGATTAAGGAAGCATGCAGCGGAAGCAAAACAAGATCATTAAGAATTCTAATTCATTAATTTTGGCTTCAAACTCAGCATGTTCATAAACTAAAAATAGAGTTTCAACACTAACCTTTGAAGTAGCTTTGAATCATGAATTCCAACTGCGATCTCCTTAATTTCTGTTCGTGAACCATCACAAGGCCTTCTCTACTATCTTTTAGGTGCCTTAGATTGAATTGTGGGACTCAAAATAAGCTTGGATTAAAGGAATAAGGAGAGGAGGTCACTGGTTTTCAGCAGAATTTTGAAGAACAACTTCTTCAAATTTTTTTCTCAGCAATTCAACAAATCATCATCAAATTTCACTTCCATTTTGTTTATTTATAGCATGACTATCATGCAAAGGAATTTTTTGCATGAATCACAGCTCATGCCTGAGAAATTGGGCTGGAAGTGTTTATGGAATGTGATTAACCTGCTTCAAAGAAAGTGGAAAAATCCCAAAAGTTAGGATTTTCCACTTGCTCTTTTCTTTCCTTTTTTTTTCAATTTTTCTTTTATTTAAATTTTAAGTTCCAAAATCAAAATTTATTTTAATTAAAAAATTGAAATTTTATTAATTTTACAAAATCAATTGAATAATTAATTTTCTAATATAATTAATTAATTTAATATCAAATATTAATTAATTTAATATCAAATATTAATTAATTTGTCACCAATTCCATTACCATGAATCCTTATTCATGAATTTAATATTTAAATCATATTTAAATATTAATTGATTCTTTACTTTTGTTTAATTCCAAAATTAAACGTGTAATTATATAACATATAATTACTAATTTCCTTAATTCTACTTTGAACGTTTCAAATCAACTTATCATGCTACTCTAAGGCTAATCCATTTGTAAGCTAGTAGGGGACCTAGTGGACCTACAGATTATGGGCTCCAATGATTCGAGATTAATTGGCTAAACTCTTTACACCAAATTAACCCCCATTCATTAACGACTGGGCCACTCCACTAAAGCCCGTAGTTGCACTTCCCTCACTATAGATATATTATGTCCACTCGATATAACCATGATTAATAAGTTAACCCTTCACAGGTTGTTCGTAATAACGGTTGGGTCAAAAGGTTGTTTTACCCCTGAGATTACCTTTTATTCCTTAAGTCCCATTGATCCTCTAACGAACAATTGGTTTGTGATCCAATCATCAAACTGAGTCCCTCTCGGGTCAATGAGACGGTGGGGCCCCTTGTTCAAGATTCAGAGTTAGCACTTAAGGGAACAACCTCCTTACTATCCCTGAAAGCGGGTAGGAGTGAATTCCATCTAACAGAGGCCCCTTCTTGCATACAACAATTGTAAACATATTTGATTGTATCATGTCTCAGGGAGAAGGACAGTTATCCAAACATCCCATGCAGAGATTCCATAATCTTTTTTGCAATACTCATGCTCTTAAGTTTCTTAGCCAATATATTAGATATGCTAGTAAGAATATAGGCACGAGCTTTCTCGTTAGCCCTGATTCATCTGTCGTGAGCATCCCAAACATTTCGGTTTGCATTTTCACATAGCATAGTTATCCCGGGTAAGTTTATAGAATCTAATAGTTGTACTAAAGAACTCGTCATTCTGAAAATATAAACAAATTTTATTAATGAAAATCTTTTAAACCCAATCATGTTTTAGCAAAATAATAATGTACCCAAAATTCATTATTTTTACAATGATACTAAAGTGAGTTAGAATAAGTGCTACCGAGGGGTAGTCAAATACTCCTTCACTAAAGCAAGACAATCTTGACTAAATACTATCTCCAGGATAACACATATTCTGATAGTCATTTAGCTATCGTTTTTTGTCAGAACTTACTAACACTTCAGTAACTTCGTAAGTATCCCTCCACTTTCAGACCTCAAAGGTCGGCCCCAACGATGCTACCGAATTGGAAAGTCAAAGTTGGAAAGCGACCTAAGAAATCCTATCCATTTATGGAGTTTGAGTTGTTTCGAATCCTATGTTACAATCCTCCGAGGGGATAGCCGTCATTAAACGACTAGCAAGGGCGACTTAAAGATGATAAACAGGCGCAACATAGGAATTTAACGGTCCAAACAAATGAAAGAGACCGCAGGACACATTAACACATATCCTTCACCCATTTACTATGAACTACTTCCCCCATTCACCTTGATATTGACCCATACAAACACTTTCTGAATGGAGTAGTCGAGGTTCATAATCGACATGAAGCATTGTATGGACCTCACGATGTGAACTTTTTAGGGCCGTGAGAGTTGAAACCAATATATCGTATATTTGATTTTACATTGAACAACTTCCCTTCATTCACTTTGATCTTGACTCCATGCAAACACTTTCTGAATGGAGTAGTCGAGGTTCGTAATCGACACGAAGCGTTGCACAGAACTTACGGTGTGAACATCTTAGGACGTTAGATTAAAATCAAAACATCACTTTTGATTTAACTATGAACAACTTCCCTTATTCACTTGATCTTGATTCATGCCAACTCTTTTTGAATGGAGGAGGAGGTTCATAATCGACACAAAGCGGAGCATGAATCTTGATGTGAACTCTTAGGGACACGAGAGCTAAAAATAGCATATCATATACGTTATTAATCTCTCACTGAAGCATTCTCAAATTCCCACTGAAGCGTTCTAATAACATATCATATATGTTATTAAACTCCCATTGAAGTGTCCTAATATTTGTTTGGGTATATCTTAACTCAGGTTTGTCCTGGCTAATTAAACAACCTAGGTCTAGGTTTTTATCCAAGTATAACATTTATATTTATATTTAACCTACGATGTCTAGGTGATAAACCAGTTTTAAAACCTCACATCCCTCACGTTTTATTCATAAAACTGGTTAACAACGCTCAATTATTTGGCCATAATCCTCATATAAGAGGTGATCCGTAACCATTAACTTAAGAGCCCCTGTCTGTCTAGGTGATAAACCAGTTTTAAAACCTCACACGGCTCACATTTTATTCATAAAACTGGTTAACAACGCTCAATTATTCGGCCATAATCCTCATATAAGAGGTGTTCCGTAACCATCAACTTAAGAGCTCCTAACCTTAGACAGGGTTATATACCGGTTGAGTTTGTAATATTTTACAAGATGTTGACCTATTTTAACTATTAAAACAGGTGATTAACCTACGTGAGCATGCAATTTATCTTTGTTATGGATTTTAAATGTTTAACCTAATTTTATAACAACTTACAAAATTTTAGACTTGTTAAGCATCCATAACATACATCAATGACATCAACATTTAATATAACATTTATATTAAAACATTTGAAACCCTATACATGCATATTATATATTATAACACTTTATAACATACTTTCAATGCATGTAATATGCTTCCTATGATGGGATTTTGAATCTACATGGAATACTTTATGCACATACAAGATTTATTTAATTATAACATACATCACATGCATAAATAATTAAACACAAACTGATACGGTTTTAGTTTTGGCCTTTCCAAGCAAGCAAAGGCCTAATTATTACAAAAATCAGCAAAAATCGGCTCCAAAAACACTTCTGGATTGCTTGAACCACCTTGAACCGGACCCGAACCTCTCCAATGGACCTCCAATGCTTACAACTGTACAGAATCGGGCAAAAAACATTGAGTACCATCGAGCATCGTGTATACCATTCATCAAGTATGCCCTCGAGTACCATCGTGCATTGAGTATTTCACTAAATACCATCGAGTATACCATCGAGTATTTCACAAAATACCATTGAGTATGAGCATCGAGTACCATCGAGTATGGCATCGTGCATCGAGTATTTCACCAAATATCATCAAGTTGCTCATCGAGTATGGCATCATGCATCGAGTTTCGGAGCATCGAACATTGAGTATTGAGCAGTGGCTGAAAATCCAGTTCCTGCTGCTCGACCTTCTTCACTTCTTTCTTCATTTACATCCTCTTTGCAACTCTAATGACTCTAATCGAATTACAGACACTTAAACACACATTAAGACCCATAAAAAATGAGCCAATTATAAGAACTACAACATAATTGAAGAGAAAACAATGTCAAAACTCAGAAAAACCATATCAGTTCATCATTTTCATACAACTTATGAAAAAACACCCACCAAGCCATAGTTAAACCGAATTGAATGCTTAAATGATGCTTGCAGCAGAAGCAAAACAGAATAGATTATGAATCATAACAAAAATTACAACATACTTTTGAACTAGAAAAAAGGTTTAGAGGTTATATCTTTGAAGAACTCTTCTTCAAATAAATCCCTCGTACTGTCACAAACACCACAAACAGTCACGAACTCTCCTCGAGCAAGCAATAATGAAACTCGAACCAAAAGAAGACACAACCACTTGGTTTCCTTAATATTCTCAGGGTGAGAACCCAGAAGTGGTGGGCTCTGGCTATTTTGGTTAGGAGGGAGTTTGTGGTTTGGAGGAGGAAGATGATTGAAGGAAGGACCTCTCTATCACATAGGAAATTCTTCAATCGTGTTGTGAATGAGGCTATTGTATAGTCTTTGAGTTAATCGTATAGATTGTCTCATAAAACATGTAGATTAGTTGGGAAAAATAAAATCTTATTTTATTTATCCCAAAAGCCACAAAAACCATTTAACTTCCCATTAAGGTGGTTAGAGAGAAAAAAGGGATAATTATCAAATAATTGATAATATAAATAAATATGATAACCAACTTATCATATTATATTTGTAATCTATAGTTTTAATATTATATCACATATAATATAAACTATAATTCTTTTTCTCTATTTTATGACATTTAATATAAATCATGTTTATATTAAATTTAATAAATATGAATCTCATTCATAGTTAATATATTTGAATCACATTCAAATATTTATTCCTCCAATTAAACCATAATGTATCAAATACATTATATCAATTATATCATATATATTTAAATTCCTTTTTATTAATTCGAGCATTATAAATTAACACAAAAACTGATTTTCAACTAAATCCTTTTGAGCTACTAAGAGAACCTTATGGACATGTAGCTTGAAGCTCCAACGGTACATGAATAATTAATTAAACTCTTTAAACATATTATCCACCATCCGTTAACTGTCGGGCACTCTATTAAAGACTGAGAGCTGCACTCTTCGCACTACATATATATTTCTGTGTCCATTGGATATAACCAATCAATAGTATGATGACCCTTCACAAGTTGCTCATAAGTATAGCTGGGCCAAATTATCGTTTTGCCCCTGTAGTTACATCTAACTTCTTAAGTACCACTAATCCCTCTAATGAACAATAAATCATAGTCCCACTATGACTAAACCCTTTTAGGACTAGAGAGGATGTGACGCCACATTGTTCAAGACCCAAAATCAGCCTTTAAGGTAGCAATTTATCTACTTACCCCTGCTTCGGGGAAGGAGTGAATTCCATCTTATGTAGTTGAGTTCCCAGTTCCCCAATAAGACAAATCCCCAAAATGGTAGGCTTGTTGAGTCGGCGATCTGGCCAATCTCACCCATACAAAACAAAGGATTGCCTTTATAGGTAGGAGTTCACAACTCACTCAGGATTAAGGTCATGTTACCTATGGTCATCCTAGTGAATGAAAGTCTCTATTATGAACGACGTTACATAACGAGACTAAACATTTCGTGGTTTGGTCTTATACAAACTACTTTGTATAGAATATCCCCGCTCACATGTCCAATACATGAATGATCAGGATCAGATCATTTGTAGCACTTTACAACATTTGTAACATTTACAAAGTGAGCCATACTCCTAGTGTCACTAGGATAAGGTACCCAGCCTTATCCATATATTATAGATTATTTAGGTTATCATTTAAACATGATCCACCTGTATGTCTCCACATACATGTTTAAGTTACAACAATAACCTTAGATGTTAGTTTATTGGTTTGTGGTTAATGCAACTAAAATATCATATATTTCATAGACAGAGTGAATAAAATATAAAATATTATTAATAACAGAAATGTTTGTTCATACATACAAATTATAGGACTCTATGAGATTTAGGGCATCAACCCCAACAATCTCCCACTTGTCATAAAGCTAGAGGGGTGTACAAGATAATCAAATTACAAGTACACAAAACAATAAACTAGGGCAAATACACCCCGTACAAGATCTCCCACTTGCCCTAGTCCAGTCGTGGTCTTTCCCATAGACCCATACTCTACAAGTGACCCTTAAACACTATAGCCGTGAGGGCCTTTGTAAATGGATTAGCAACGTTGAGCTCTGAAGCTATCTTCATCACAATCACGTCCCTCCGATGCACAATATCTCGGATGAGATGGTATTTTCACTCAATGTGCTTGTCACGCTTATGACTCATAGACTCACGGGAATTAGCCACAACACCACTATTATCACAATAAAGTGTGATGTCCTTTGACATGTCTAGAACAACTTCCAGACCAGTTAGGAATTTCCTGAGCCAAATGGCCTCTTAGCAGCTTCACAAGCCGCTACATACTCAACCTCCATGATGAAGTCTGTGATGCACACCTGCTTGGTGCTTCTTCATACTATAGCTTCTTCGTTAAGAGTGAACACAGATCCTGAAGTGGATTTTCGAAAATCCTTATTAGTTTGAAAATCAGAATTCGTGTATCCTGTAAGGATCAAATCCTTAGAACCATACACAAACATGTAGTCCCTTTTCTTCCTTAGATACTTGAAGATGTTCTTAACGGTTGTCCAGTGATCATAGCTTGGTTTAGACTGATATCTACTAACTATCCCCACGACATAGCAGATGTCAGGTCTAGTACATAACATCGCATACATCAAACTGCCTACGGCAGATGCATAGGGAACCCGCCTCATTTCCTCAACCTCTTGAGGTGTCTTAGGACATTGTTCTTTAGACAAAGTAACTTCATGCCTGAAAGGAAAAAATCCCCTCTTGGAGTTTTGCATCGAATATTTGATCAACATCTTGTCAATATACGATGCTTGAGACAGTGCTAGCATTTTGTCCTTTCGATCTTGAAAGATCTGAATACGAAGAACAAATTGAGCCTCTCCTAAATCTTTCATTTGGAATTGGGTCACTAGCCAGTTCTTAACTGTAGTCAATAAACCTACATCATTCCCAATGAGTAGAATATCATCTACATATAACACTAGGAAAACTACTGAGTTGTTGATGTTTTCTTGTATACACAAGGCTCATCAACATTTTGATCAAAGTCTAAGATTTGATTACAATATCGAACTTTATATTCCAAGATCGATATGCCTATTTCAGTCCATAAATGGACCGATTCAGCTTGTAAACCTTTTGCTCTTGACCTTGGACTATGAATCCCTTGGGCTGCACCATATAAATGGTCTTCTCAAGATTTCCATTCAGAAAAGTAGTCTTAACATCCATTTGCCATATCTCATAGTCATAATATAAGGCAATGGATAGGAGGATCTAGATAGACTTCAGCATGGCAACAGGTGAGAAAGTCTCCTCATATTCAACTCCCTCTACTTGGGTATAACGCTTTGCCAATAGTCTAGCCTTGAAGGTTTGCACCTTCCCACCGGTACCCCGTTTCCTCTTGTAGATCCATTTGCAACCTATAGGTTTAACCCCATCAGGTTGATCTATGAGATCCCAAATTGAATTGAAGTACATAGACTCCATTTTGAGATCCATGGCTTTGATCCATTCATCTCTATCAGCATCCTCCATTGCCTTCTTATAAAACAATGGATGCTTAACCTTGCCATCAACTACCATATGTTTACAAACTACGAGACTACCAAAAGATTTAGGACACCAATTCCAACAATCTCCCACTTGTCCTAAAGCCTCAAGAGACTAATGTATAATACAAAACAACACAAAATACAATAAACTAGGGCATACTCTATACCCAGTAACATCTCCCACTTGCCCTAGACAAGATGCCGCATATCTCGTAGACCAAGACTCTCTAGATGACCCAAGAGCACATTAGCTGTGAGAACCTTTGTAAACGGATCACCAACGTTGTGCTCCGACGCGTTCTTTGTGACAATGACATTACCGTGATGCACAATCTTCCGGATCAAATGATACTTCCGTTGTATGTGCTTGCCTCTTCGATAACTCCAAGGTTCCTTAGAATTTGCCACAACCCCGCTGTTATCACAATAAAGTGTGGTAGGCAAATACATATTTGGAACAACTTCCAAATCAGTAAGGATCTTTCTAAGTCAAACAACCTCTTTAGCAGCTTCACAAACGACCACGTATTCAACTTCTATAATGGAGTCCGCGATGCATCCTTGCTTGATGCTTCGCCATACAACAACCTCTCCATTCAGAGTGAACATTGACCCTGCTATCGATTTATGAGTATCTCTATCAGTCTGAAAGTCAGAGTCTATGTATCTTGTAAGGATCAAATCCTTATCTCCATACATGAGCATATAGTCCCTCGTTCTTCAAAGATACTTAATGATCGTTTTGACCGCTGTAGAGTTATCTAATCCTAGATTGGACTGATATCGACTAACAATCCCTACTGCATAGGAAATGTCAGGTCTAGTACATAACATTTCATACATAAGGCTACCAACAGACAATGCGTAGGGAACCCGTCTCATTTCTTTAACTTCTTGAGGTGTTTTAGGACACTATTCCTTAGAAAAAACCATTCGATGCCTGAAAGGTAATAAACCCTTCTTGGAATTCTGCATCGAGTACTTGATCAATATCTTGTCAATGTACGATGCATGAGACAAGGCCAACCTTTTGTTCTTACGATCCCTTATGATTTGGATCCCTAGAACAAACTACACCTCTCCCAAATCTTTTATTTGGAATTGGGCGGCTAGCCATTTCTTAACGTCAGTCAAAAAACCTACATCATTCCCAATGAGTAGGATATCATCCACATACAACATAAGGAAAGCTACTGAGTTGTTGATGATTTTCTTGTAAACACAAGGCTCATGAACATTCTTATCAAAGTCATACAATTTGATCACACTATCAAATCTAATGTTCCAAGATCTAGATGCTTGTTTCAGTCAACAAATGGACCGATTAAGCTTGCAAACCTTTTGGTCTTGATCTTGGTCAATGAATCCTTCTGGTTGAGCCATGTAGATGGTCTCCTCAAGATTATCGTTCAAAAAAGCAATCTTGATTTCCATTTTCCATATCTCATAATCATAAAATGTGGCTATGAATAAGAGAATCCGAATGGACTTTAACATGACAACAGGTGAGAAAGTTTCTTCATAGTCCACTCCGTCAACCTGGGTATAACCCTTTGCCATAAGCCTAGCCTTAAAGGTCTGTAACTTTCCATCCACACCTTTTTTCCTCTTGTAGATCCATTTACAACCTATAGGTTTTACCCCCATCAAGTTGATCCACAAGCTCCCAGACAGAACTAAAGTGCATAGACTCTATTTCCTGATTCATGGCTTTAATCTATTCATCTTTGTTAACATCTTCCATTGCTTGCTTATAAGACAACGGATCCTCAACTCCATTATCTGATATGATGTTTTGTTCTTCTGTTAAACCCATGTAGTGTATAGGTGGCTTCACTACCCTCCCACTACGTCGAGGCAATCTCAACTCTTGAGATGATTGACTAGATGAACTGACATCAACAAATCTTGTTGATCTATCAGCCTGTTCAACAACTCTTGTTGAACTCTTAGTAGTCTCATTAGAAATCTCATTTAAAACGAGCTCACTTCGTGGCTTATTATTCCTTATGTGGTCTTCTTCCAAGAAGAATGCATTTGTCGATACAAACACTTTATTCTCACTTGGATCGTAGAAATATCCACCACTCGTTTCTTTGGGGTACCCTATAAATAGGCAAACTTTCGAATGAGGTTCCAACTTTTTAGGGTTTGCCACAAGCACGTGGGCTAGACATCCTCAAATTCTGAAGTGGTGTAAACTACCTTTACGGCCTTGCTATAACTCAAAAGGCATTTCAAAAGCACTCTTTGAGGGAACATTGTTCAAAATGTAAACTGCAATCTCTACTACATATCCCCAAAACGTGTCTGGAAGATGAGCATAACTTATCATAGACCGAACCATGTCCAACAGGTTATGTTTCTCCTTTCTAATATACCATTCTGCTGAGGTGTACCTAGGGCTGAGAATTGAGACGTGATTCCATGGTCTATCATATAGTTCGGAAATTCTAAGTCCATATACTCTCCACCACGATCAGATCGTAGTGTTTTTATCTTTTTAGCTAACAAGTTTTCAACTTCAGCCTTATACTCCTTGAACTTTTCAAGAGCATTAGACTTATGTTGCATTAGGTATAGATACCCATATCTAGAATAATCATCTATGAAAGAGATGAAATATTCATACATACCTCGTGCTCTTACACTCATCGGATCATAGAGATTTGAATGTATAAGCTCCAAGATTTCCTTGGCTCTATAACCTTTTCCAGTAAAATGTCGCTTGGTCATTTTGCCTTCAAGGCAAGATTCACATATTGGCAAAGAGATTTCTTCTAAACCATTTAGAAGTTCACATTTCACCAACTTCTCAATCCTATTGAGATTGATGTGACCTAACCTTAGATGCCAAAGATGAGTATTTTCTTTAGGAGAAACTTTTAGTCTTTGTACAGTTGTCGCTATTTTGAACATTTCAGTATTAAGAAAGGCTTTTATGACTAACAGCCTTAGTACATACAAGTTATTTTCCATTGAACCAAAATCAATCTCCATACCATTCTTAAAAATAAACACTTAACTCTAAAAAAAGGAGATGGAATAACTTTGTACAATCAGACAAGAAATTGAAATTAAGTTCCTCTTGATATGAGGAACTACATAAACATTATCCAGTAACAGATACGGTTTCTTGTCCAAAAATAACTTAAGCTTGCCTACAGCAACAACTGAAATGGCCTCACCAGTACCGACTCTAAGAGTCAACTCTCCAGCTTCCAACGTTTTCCAGGAACTAAATCCTTGATGGGAAGAAAACACATGGTTAGTAGCACCCGAATCAAGTATCTAGACATAATCATCATTCTCTACCAAACACGTCTCCAAGACAAATAAATCACATTCATCGTCTTCAGACTTCTTCCTTTTCTGAAGAGTAGTAGAATCAGGGTCAGAACCTAGATTATAAACTCCAAGTTCCATTTCATAGAACAATTCTCGTCGATGAACTTCATCAGAGTCAACAATAATTGCTTTCTCTGCTAGTCCCTTAACATTCAAGAAAGATTGGAGATTATCTTGGGAACTAACACCACTGGTTTCTTTGTCATCAATCCCCTTTTGCTTAAAAAGTGAGAACTTACGTTCAAACAATTCTTGCAACGAGTCCATGATCTCACATGCAATGACCATGTTCTCAACCCTTTTGGCCAATGCATCAGGTATGCTATCCAAAATGTGAAGTCGAGCCATCGACTTCATCCGCACCTCATATGCATTACGAACATTTTGTGGTGCATCAAGGGTTGGGACTTGAAGACACTCCTCAAACATAACAAAATTGAGGTCGTTTACCACGAAATATGTTTTAATAGACTCTTTCCAACGTATATAATCGATCAAAGAAGAAAAGGCAACTACGAAAAATCAAACAATGGCATGTTGCTGAAAAAACAAACATATTGATCTATGTTAGATTTTAGCAAATAATCTTTTAAAACGAATCCAATCAGGTTTAGCAAAATCTAAATAAACCCTATGACACATCTAGTTTTGCAATGACGCTTCAGTGGTTTAGGACAAGCCACCAAAAGGTAGACAATTTATCCCTCCTCTGAATTGAGACACTCTCAACCAATTATTACACCAGAACAACTCTTGTTCCTATAATGACTAGCCATCATTGATTTGGTCAAGAAATCATTAACTTGCTTAACCATTTCCTATAAGTGTGACCCTTCATTTTAAATCCTAGAGTTCCGCCCCAAGCAACCAATCCCAAGGGAAAAACCCGATTTGAGAAAAAACTAAAGTAACCCTATCCATTTCTGGAGTTCGCCTTGATATTGACCAACAACACAAACCATCCTAAGGGGGACGCTCCCAGGGCGCCACGAGGCCATGCAAGAAGGTCTCACGGTGCAAACAAATGAAGGAGACTGCAAGACATGTTGACACACATCCTTCTCCCACTTACTATAAATACTCTCTCTATTCATCTTGATATTGACCCATGCAAACACCATCCGAAGGGGGATGCTCCTAAGGCACCACGAGGCCAAGCACGATTCTCACGGTGTGAACATTAAGGGAGAAACATGAGTGGAATTGACATATCACATATAATTTTCCTCCCACTAAGTATTTTAACAACCTAGGGTTTAGTTTACTTAGAAAGACATGGCTAATTATTTTTACTAAGTGACTGTTTAGGTTTGCCCAAAAGTAACACTTACTTTGGAAAGTTAAACAACTTTTGATCATCATTCATTAAACACTTTAATGAACTTTAATCAATTGTTTCATGCTTGTAGTAAATCTATCTAATTCACCTTTCCATGTAGGTTCCCAGGTAGAGGTGTTTTTTTTCCGTCAGCTTAAATACCCCAGCCTAGCCAGAACTCGCACAAAAGATCCCTTATAGATATACTTATTACAAATTTAATCTTTTATTCAAATCAATTTAATCCTATTAAACCGATTTAAAAGATTAAACTTAGGTTTCTAATTTCATTAGAACTATGATCTTAGGTCTATCTCAATCAAATGTTAAAAATCTTTAAAAAAATGATTTTACCTAAGTTTGCATGCAACTCTTTGTTATTGATTTTAATTCTAATTTCATTAATTATAACTCTTATAAAAAATGAAACAATAAAAATCAACCACAAAGCGAAGCTAGACATCCATAACTCTTATAAATAAACCTACGTGTCATGCTTCATGCAATATTCATTCATTACTACTTTATATAACTTTTATATATCAAAGTAATGAACTAAGCATACATGCTCTCATACACCCTTATACTATAATTCTTGTAATATAAAGATGATGAATGGATATGCTTAATGCATGTATATATTATAACTCTTATATTATATTATGCATGGGCATGGTTTAAGGTAATTTAATCATGCAAACTTCTATATTATAACTCTCATAATATAAAGATGATGCATGATAAAATGCATAACATAAGGTGGGTTTTAAAACTGTATATCACACATTATGGCATATAAACTAACATACATCTCATGTACATTAAATAAAAGTTGAAGGACTGAGACAATTAGCATCAAAACCAAAAAATAAAAGCTATCTATTACAAAATACATCGAGTCCACCGGTTCAAACAGGTGAATTGGGTCTTGAACCGTCAGGGCAAAGCCTTGTCCCTTAATCGTGTAACAGCTCTTTGTGATCGTCAAATAACGCTGATCGAGTATAAACGATCGTGTAGCATGGATCGAGTGCCTTTTAACTATGCGATAAAGCATGAAAGGCACACGATCGTGCAACGCACAACGAGTAACACATGCCTAAACGATCGAGTAGACGACGACCATACGATGAAGCGTGATCGTCTAAATGATCGAGGAGCAAGCGACTAGTGTCTTATACCTAGTGATCGAGTAACCAGTGACTATGCGATGAAGCATGCTAGCCTATACAATCGTTTAGTGCGCGCACCTACCATGCATCGAGTATCATATACTCTATGCCATCGAGTGTTTATGCGATCGAGTAGCCAATGCAACACAATTGAGTAAACTCTTTACTCGATCATTTAGCATCAGCCATGCGATCGTTTAGTAAATACTACACGATCGAGTAGAAATTTTCTATATGATTGTTTAGCCAAATCTAAACGATCATTTAGCCTATGCTACACGATGCGACCAACCGAAGCCTCATCACGAACGACTCAAACATAAATAATAGAGACTTGAATACATACTCGATTACTTGTTAATTATGTCTAAAAACGCAGAGGCCCTTACAAATTAACACTTGAAATGTAAAGAATGCTTTAAATAGAGGCAGTCATCCCGAAATTATCCATCATCACATCCACAAACACATTTAACTCTTAAAATCATTGTAGAAAACTTTAAAAACCATTATGACTATAAAAGAAGTTCAATGGAATTTGGAATATCATATTGGGGTTGATGCCTTAAATCTCGTAGGGTCCTGTAGTTTGTAAACACATGTATGAACAAACATTTGTGATGTAATAATATGAGATATTTTATTCACTATTTTCTATGAAATATGAGATATTTTAATTACATTAACCACAAACCAATAAATTAAGATCCCAGTTATCGTTATAACTTAAGTATGTACGTGGAGACATACAAATGGATCATGCCTTAAGTGATAACCTAAATGGTCTGTAGTATATGGATATAGGAGCGAAACCTTATCCGGGTGACACTACGGATATGACCCACTTGGTAGATATTACAGGTGTTGTAAAGTGCTACAGATGGTCTGATCCTGATCATTCACGTGGAGACATGTGAGTGGAGGTATCCTATACAAAGGAGTTTGTTTAAGACTGTACCACGAATGTTTAGTCTCGTTATATAATGCCGTTCAGGACAGAGACTTTCATTTCACTAGGATGACCATAGGTAACATGACCTTAATCCTGAGTGACTTGGGAACTCCTGCCTATGAAGACGGTCCTTTGATTTGCATAGGTGTGAGTGGTCAGATTGCCGACTCAAACCTACCACTTTAAGGATTCATCTAATTGGGGAGCTGAGAACTTAGCTACACAAGGCAAAATTCACTCATTTTTCGAAGCAGGGGTAAGTAGATAGATTGCTCCCCTGTCTCTTATACACATCTAGATGTGTATAAGAGACAGGAACGATGTGGTGCCACACACTTTCTCATGGCTCGAGAAGTGTTCACTCATTGTAGGACTATGATGTATTGTTCATTAGAGAAATCAGTGGTACTTAAGGAGTTAGATGTAACTACAGGAGCAAAATGGTAAATTGGCCCAACTGTACTTACGAGCGATCTGTGAAGGTTTATCGTACTGTGGATTGGTTATATCCAATGGACACATAAATATATCTGTAGTACGAAGAGTCATGCGGTCGATCTTTAGTGGAGTGTCTGGCAGTTAACAGATGATGGATATCATGATTCAAGAGTTTAGTCAGCTATTCACGTACCGTTGGAGCTTCAAGCTACAGGTTCATAAGGTCCCCTAGGTAGCTCAATGGATTCAAGTTGAGAATAAGTTTTTTTGATTAGTTTGAAGTGTTCAAATTAACAATAGGAAATTTGATTATATATGATATAATTAAATTGGTTCGATTACATGTGATATAATTGTTTTGATGTATTAGATACATTCATTGGAGGAATTGATATAAATATGATTTATATTAAATAAGAAGAAAGAACGATAGTTTAAATATTACATATGATGTGATATTAAAACTATAGGTTATGAATATAATATGACAAGTGAGTTATTATATTTATTTATAATAAAACAATTATGAGATAATTGTTTTAGTTGGTTATTTCTTTTTTCCATTAACCGTGCAAGTGGGAGGTTAATTTCAGTTTTTAATAACTGAAGAATAAAATGAAAAGAGTTTTCATTTTTTGATAAATCGAATTTTTTATCGCATTACTAATCAATCGAGTGAAGGAAAGCTATATAATAGCCCTTTTGAGAGACTAAACAATCGAGCGAGAGATTGCTAGACAATTGTTCACGAGAGCGAGAGATTGCTAGACGATCGAGTACCCATTGTCTAGATGATAGACTAAACCTTTCTCCCACTACTCGACCGTGTAGCTCAAATGTATACATCTTCCTTCCCTCTACCAAATTCACACAGAGCCCACACCTCATGGATTTTCACTCCGAGAATACCAAGGTTTCCGAGTGGTAGTGTCGAGGGTTTCCGTTCGAGGATCAAACAGTTTGTGATTACATTTGGTGTTCATTGCATTCGTTATCGTTGAGACTTTGCTGGGACACCTGACCAGTGTAGATCGAGGGAATACATGAAGAATAGTTCTTCAAAGGTATGTCTCTCGATTCTCTTTGTGTTTTAGTAAGAAAGCATGCTGTAATTTTCTCTATAATGCATAACTGTTCTTGTATGTTTGTGAATGCATTTATTCTTTCACAATGTGCTTGGAAAGATCTTGCTTCCGCTCACTGGTTCTCTTGAATAAGAGTTCCTTCATATCAGAACAACTTGGCTCTAATACCAATTGAAGGAACTCTAAATAGAGAACCAGTGAGCGGAAGTGGATCGTTCAAAAGTCCATTGAGAAAGAATACAAACATTTACAGTAAAAAAGAACATATTATGCATAACAAGTAAATTACAACATGCTTTTTTGAAGAACAAAAAAATGATCAAGTATGCAATACCTTTGTAGAACCTTTTCTTCAAGTATCCCTCGATCATTCAGCAATGCGTCCAATAGCACGAACTCGAACGCAATGATCAAAACTCGATCTCAATGAGCAACTGCATGGACCTCGATCACAATTGAGTACAAATTTGGAAGGAGGAATGGAGGAAGTGAACGATCGAGTAGACGATCGAGTATGCGACAGAAGAGGAAAGTCTATCGTATAGACTTGATACTCGATCCTATAATAAGAAGAAGCTTATCATATAGATTTGCTACCCGATCGTGTAGCAACGAGTAACTATCTTATAGAATACTTGATACTTAATCGTTTAGCTCTCTAATACTATCGTTTAGTAAAAACACTTTTTACTCGATAGTCTTTCTTTGTGAGACGATACGAATGGATCATTAATGATTTGGAAAACCATTTTCCTTTTTATCTCACAGTTACCATAAACCGCCAATAACCTCCCACTTAAGTCGGTGATTGAGAAAAAAAATAATTAATTATCACATAATTAATATATTATAAATAAATATAATAACCAACTTATCATTTTATATTTATAACCTATAGTTTTAATATTTCATCATATGACACACAAACTACAGTTCTTTTTCTATTTTATGGTATTTAATATAAATCATATTTATGTTAATTCCTCCAATCAAATAATGTATCAAATACATTATATCAATTATATCACATATAATTGAATTAATTTAATTATATCACATATAATCAAATTTCCTCTTGTTAGTTTGAACATTTCAAACTAACCAAAAATCTGATTCTCAACTTGAACCTATTAAGTTACCAAGGGGACCTTATGGATCTGTAGCTTGAAGCTCTAACGGTACATGAATAATTTACTAAACTCTTTAATCACGATATCCACCATCTGTTAACTATTGGACACTCCACTAAAGACCGATAGTTACACTCTTCACACTGTAGATATATTTTTGTGTCTATATAGTAATCAACTGTGCGATGACCCTTCACAAATCGCTCGTAAGTACAGCTGGGCAAGTTTACCATTTTGCCCCTGTAGTTATATCTACTCCTTAAGTACCACTGATTACTCTAATGAACAATAAGTCATAGTCCCACTATGACTGAATCCTCTCTTCCCAAGAGAAGGTGTGGCCAGTATGTTCAAACCTCGGAATCAGCCCTTAAGGGAGCAATNCTCGGAATCAGCCCTTAAGGGAGCAATTTATCTACTTACCCTTGCTTCAGGGAAGGAGTGAATTTCATCTTATGTGGCTGAGTTCCCAGCTTCCCAATCAAACGAATCCCCCAAAATGGTAGGCTTGTTGAGTTAGCAATCTGGTCACTCTCACCCACACAAATCAAAGGACCGCTCTCATAGGCAGGAGTTCCCAACTCACCCAGGATTAAGGTCATGTCACCTATGATCATTCTAGTGAAATGTAAGTCTCAATTATCAACGACATTATATAAAGAGACAAATCATTTCGTGGTCCGGTCTTATACAAACTCTTTGTATAGGATACCCCAGCTCGTATGTCTTCATATGAATGATCAGGATTAGATCATTTGTAGCACTTTACAACACTTGTAACATCTACAAAGCAAGCCGTATCCGTAGTGTCACCAGAATAAGATATCCTTCCTATATCCATCTACTACAGACCATTTAGATTATTACTTAAGGCATGATCCACTTGTATGTCTCCACATACATGCTTAAGTTACATAAAGTAACCTCCGATCTTAGTTGATTGGATTGAGTAAATGCTTATAAAATAACACTTATTTTATTTAATAACAATATGTTTATAGAATGTTTACAAACTACGAGACTACTAGGAGATTTAGGACACCGATTCCAACACTTGGTTACCTTAGTATTCTCAGGGTGAGAACCCAGGAGTGGTGGGCTCTGACTATTTTGGTTAGGAGGGAGTTTGTGGTTTGGAAGAGGAAGACGATTGAAGGAAGGACCTTTCTATCGCATAGAAAATTCTTCAATTGTGTAGTGGATGAGGTTATCGTACAGTCTCTGAGTTAATCGTATAGATTGTCTCACAAAACGTGTAGATTAGTTGGGAAAAATAAAATCTTATTTTATTTATCCTAAAAGACACAAAAACCACTCAACTTCCCACTAAGGTGGTTAAAGAGAAAAGAGGGATAATTATCAAATAATTAATAATATAAATAAATATGATAATCAACTTTTCATATTATATTTATAACTTATAGTTTTAATATTGCATCACATACAATATAGACAATAGAACTTTTTCTCTATTTTATGGCGTTTAATATAAATCATATTTATATTAAATTTAACAACTATGAATCTCATTCATAGTTAATATATTTGAATCACATTCAAATATTTATTCCTCCAATGAAACTATAATATACCAAATACATTATATCAATTATATCGTATATAATTGAATAAATTTAATTATATCATATATAATTAATTTTCCTCTTATTAATTTGAACATTTTAAATTAACCCAAAAGCTGAATCTCAACTAAATCCTTTTAAGCTACCAAGGAGACCTTATGTACTTGTAGTTTAAAGCTCCAACGGTACGTGAATAATTAATTAGACTCTTTAATCACATTATACACCATCTGTTAACTATCGGGCACTCCACCAAAGACCAACAACTGTTTTCTTTGCACTACAGATATATTTATGTGTCCATTGGATATAACCAATCAACAACACGATGATCCTTCATAAATCGCTTGTAAGTACAGGTGGGCCAAATTATCATTTTGCTCCTGTAGTTATATCTAACTCCTTAAGTACAACTGATCCCTCTAATGAATAATAGATCATAGTCTCACTATGACTAAATGCTTCTCAGGCCAAGAGAGGATGTGGCGCTACATTGTTCAAGACCCGGAATCAGCCCTTAAGGGAGCAATTTATCTACTTACCCTTGCTTTGGGAAAGGAGTGAGTTTCATCTTGTGTAGCTGATTTTCCAGCTTCCCAATCAAACGAATCCCCAAAATGGTAGGCTTGTTGAGTCGACGATTTGGCCACTCTCACCCATACAAATCAAAGGACCGTTCTCATAGGCAGGAGTTCACAACTCACTCAGGATTAAGGTCATGTTACCTATGGTCATCTTAGTGAAATGAAAGTCTCTATTTTGAACGATGTTATATAATGAGACTAAATACTTCGTGGTCTGGTGTTATACAAACTCTTTTGTATTGAATATCCCCGCTCGCATGTCTAATACATGAATGATCGGGATCAGATCATTTGTAGCATTTTACAACATTTGTAACATCTACAAAGTGGGTCATATTCGTAATGTCACTAGGGTAAGGTTCCCAACCTTATCAATATATTATAGACCATTTAGGTTATCACTTAAACATGATCCACATGTATGTCTCCATATACATGTTTAAGTTACAATGATAACCTTGGATGTTAGTTTATTGGTTTGTGGTTAATGCAACTAAAATGTCATAGATTTTATAGACAGAGTGAATAAATATCAAATGTTATTAATCACAGAAATGTTTATTCATACAAGGTTTACAAACTATAGAACCCTACGATATTTATGGCATCAACCCCAACACATTAAGCATTCAAATTCAGCATGCTCATAAACTAAAAACAGAGTTTCAACATTAACCTTTGAAGTAACTTTGAATCACGAATTCCAGCTGCGATCTCCTTATTTTTTGTTCGTGAACCACCACAAGGTTTTCCTTATTATCCTCTACATGCCTTAGATTGAGTTGTGGGACTCAAAATAAGCTTGGATTAAGGGAATAAAGAGAGGAGGTCACTGGTTTTCAACAGAATTTTAAAGAACAACTTCAAGTTTTTTTCTCAGCAATTCAGCAAATCATCATCAAATTCCACTCCCATTTTATTTAATCATAGCATGACTATCATGTAAATGAATTCTCTACATGAATCACAACTCATACTTGAGAAATTGGGTTGGAAGTGTTTATGGAATATGACTAACCTGCTTAAAAGAAAGTGGAAAAATCCTAAAAGTTGGGATTTTCCACTTTCTCTTTTCTTTCCTTTTTTTTTCAATTTTTCTTTTATTTAAATTTTTATTAATTCTCCAATTTTGTTTAGTTTTAAAATTAAACGTGTAATTATATCACATATAATTACTAATTTCCTTAATTCTAATTTGAACGTTTCAAACCAACTTATCATGCTACTCTAAGGCTAATCTGTTCGTGAGCTAGTAGGGGGACCTAGTGGACTTACAGATTATGGGCTCCAACGATCCGAGATAAATTGGCTAAACTCTTTACATCGAATTAACCTTCATTCGTTAACTACTGGGTCACTCCACTAAAGCTCGTAGTTGTACTCCTCTCACTGTAGATATATTGCGTCCAGTCGATATAACCATGATTAGTATGTTAACCCTTCACAGGTTGTTCGTAATAATAGCTGGGTCAATAGGCTATTTTACCCCCTAGATTACCTCTTGTTCATTAAGTCCCACTGATCCTCTAATGAACAATTGGTTTATGATCCGATCATCAAATCGAGTCCCTCTCGGGCCAATGAGAGGGTGGAGTCCCTTGTTTTAGTCCTGGAGTCAGCACTTAAGGGAACAACCTCTCTACTATCCCTGAAAGTGGGTAAGAGTGAATTCCATCTTGCACTCTATGTCCCCAACTATCTACCCGGTCTTACCTCTGAAATGGGAGGCTTTCTCACCTATGCAAATCTAAAGATAATCCCGAATAAACAGGGTTCATAGTTAGCTCAGAATTAAGGTCAAGTTACCTAGGTCATCGTTGTGAAATAGTCAGTCTTAAACAGTAAATAATGTTATAAAGTAAGAGTGACTTATTTCGTGGTCCGATCTTGTGCAAACTCATTGCACATGATGCCCCTACTCCTCATGTCACTACATGTACGAACCAGGATCACTTCGTCTATAACACTTTATAACTCCTTGTAACAACTACAAAGTGGGCCGCATCTGATAGTGTTACCAGTATAAGACACCCAACCTTATTCATATACTATAAATCATTTAGACTATTTACTCGAACATGATCCACTCTTATGTCTCCACATAAAGTTCAAGTACTCATGTAATATTCATGGATCTTTTAGTTTATTGGATTTATTTCTAAAAATGAAATAAGAAATTCATATATTCAATACAACTTTATTGAATCAAACTTCAATAACAACTTTATTGATTTATAGAATGAGTTTATTTTTTACAAACCACGAGTTTTAGGACATAAAACCCAACAATTTATTGATGCACCTAGGTCTAGCATGGCATGAGTGATAATTCTATCTCCTATTTTGCATGGCAAGGTAAACATTCTCGGATCTCTACATTTTTGGGAAATATCTTTTTTTAGCAAAGTAGAGACATTCATGCTAACAGTTACTTTCTCCTTATCCTTCCCTTTTATTTTCTTAGTACATAAGTTCTAGGTCTTGCTAATAGTTAATTTGTACCTTTTTGAACATCTCAACAAGTTCTAGGTCGGTATCTTCTACCTTAGGTCTTGCTAATCTACTAGGGAATGGTGCCTTGGGTATATATGGCTTCACTTTAGGAGGAGAGTAATCACATACCCTAAGGAAAAATAGGAGTCTCTTTTGGCTTACTTACCTTGCTCTCTTATTCTTTCATTACCTTTTCTTGCTTCTTGGGAGGAGATTGAACCGGGTTTGCATCTCGAGAGGAAAAAGGGATTTCCTTACCACTTCTTAGAGTGAGTGCACTTAC
This sequence comes from Benincasa hispida, assembly GCF_009727055.1. Lineage (NCBI taxonomy): Eukaryota > Viridiplantae > Streptophyta > Magnoliopsida > Cucurbitales > Cucurbitaceae > Benincasa > Benincasa hispida. The sequence continues at coordinate 38,634,768 of NC_052351.1, read as the reverse complement.
ATTTGCATCCTCCGATTGAGCGGGGAGCTTACCGGATATCATTATTGCCGAACCCAATACCTACATCGCATTTGCGGCTCAATCTTTGTCACACCCTGCGTCGAGCCCTCCTCTTGAGCCCAAGGGGAGGCGTGAAGGACCGCAGATACCACTCTTTTGTGATACCTACTGCCCATCTCTACCTTATTACACTCAGTATACTTCAAGCTAAAGATGTAATCAACAATTGTTTGACTAACTCATTTTATTACAAACAGCATAAAGTTTACACAACTTTCAGGCTTAACTACAAAGTTTATATCAACAACTCTAAAAAAAAATATAAATGTGTGATTGTGGCGTGGTGGACCTTGACCTTAGCAGTACCCTGGAACTCCTCAACCTCCACTACCTGGGGAGGGGGGAAGAAATAAAACATGGAAAACGTGAGTTACAAAGCTCAATAAGTGGTAGTTTTATATAAACACAGGTTTGATTTCAGAAATTCATTTTTGGGAAGACAATTTCACAATCAAACAATAATCACATAACAACATGTAACCTCCCTAGCTTGTTAGCTGGATAGTCCTGTCATGATCATATATTTTCCGGTGGTACTCTCCTCGAATAACCCGCGATGACTAACGTGGACACAATTTCAACACCCTATAACCCGCCAAATGTGCACCTGTTGACAACTCCTACAAGACATGCTTGGGTATGTTGACAATCCTTGTTAGGTACCTTGACGATCTCATCCAAGCATCCACAAGGCATGCTAACAGTATCCCGGGTACAAATCTTGTTCCTAATACAATGACACACGCATTATGACAACAACACAACAACAATCAAATCCAGACAAAACACATTGTCTGATCATGTCAATATTTCAAATATAACCTATATATATATATATAATTACATATATACAAAGAAATCACTCATACAAATAGTAGAATAACCACTCACCTTGGTTGGTTAGGAACTTTCCTCTCCAAAGTTCTTTAGGTTTCCTCGGGTTCCCTTTTTAACCCTAAATTCTAGATTTAACTTCACGCTTAGATTACTCATTATTCCAAGCCTTATTTTGAGAACTTTCTTCTACAAATATGTTCTAAAATGTCTCAAAAAGCTTATCTTAAAATCTTGGCTCAAAGCTCCTCATGATTTGGCTGGAATTCTCAAATCATCAAGACTAACTCAAGTATACCTGAGAGGTCGACCCTTCTGTCTTTTCCTCATCTCCAGCCTGATTCCTTGGAGCTTCTTCTCCAGAAGCCCTACCTTGAAAACTAGACTCTCTCAGCTTTCAAGTGGATTCTCAAAATGCACGAGTATTCTGGGAGAACTCCTCATCCCAAGTTGATGTTACTTCATGATCCCACTGTCTGACTGCATCTCCTCCTCTTGGAACCACTTGATCAACACATGGTCTTGTTACCAACACATGCCCTTCTTGATCAACACATAGGCTCCTCCCTATCAGCTCTCATACACTCTTTCTAATGTCCTTTCAAGAGAATTCGAGTTATGAACTGAAGAGAAGTCCTTGGCCCTATTTATAGGCGTCCAAAGTCCCTCCAAGCTCGATACCTCCTACTTGGCTGCATGTCCAGGCATCCTCTCTTCCTGTTGCCAATGCAACTCCTTGTGACAACGACACTGAAGTGTCTTCCTTTTCCTTAGCCAACGTACAAGTCCCTCATTGCATGCCTCCTCGGCCGTCCATCTCAACTTGCACGAGATTTCATTTGTCCACCTCCTACTTACTTAAGCTTAACCTCTTCTCAGTTAGCCACTATCAGCCTATGGATTTCTCATCAATGCATCACTTGAGCCATACTAAACTTAAGACATAGCAAGTCCTTGGCCGCATACCCTTTTTCTCACACATGGTCCCTTGGCACGTACTTTCAACTAGGATTATTACACTTTTCCAACGTATGCTACTAGCCCATGTCCTATGTGCCCACATGCCGTCGGATGTCCTTAGCACATAGCAAATCCCTAACGCATACCAACCCTTGGGTCAAATTAGGTCTCAACTCAACGCCTCATGGTTGGTCTTACCATCGCCTAGCCTCTTGCTAATGCATCCCTTATGACTAATGCTAGCATGTCCTTGTTGCTTGCCAATGTCCTTAGTCTCTTGCTCAAGACCAACGCAAACTAACCTCACAAGCCTTAGCAACACATAGACACTTCACCATGTGCCCACCATGGTTTGGCCTATCGTCTAGTTGATCGTGTAGCTCTTGCACCCATCACATAGCTTATCGTCTAGTAATCTCTCGTTGTCGCTCATCATCCAGCCCTATCGCTGTCACTCATCGTCTAACGCATAGCCCATCGCATAGCGTTTACGCCTATCGCATAGTACTTATGCCCCATCGCATGGCTCTCTTGTTTAATGATCTCTCGCTGCTAACGATCTCGTTGTCATTCATCGTTCAACACATAGCCTATCACATAGCTCATCGTTTAGTAATCTCTCGCTGCTAACGATCTCGCTATCGCTCATTGCGTACCTCTCGATGTTAACGATCTTGTTGTTGCTCATCATGTAGCGCTGACGCCTATTGTCTAACGCATCACGCCCATCATCTAGCGTGTCTACTTATCGTGTAATGCCATCGTCTAGCATTTGCATCTATCGCACAACACCCATCATCTAGTGCTTCGCCTATCATGTAGCGCCACCATTTAATGTTATTGCCTAGCACTTATGCTTATCGTGTGGCACCATTGCCTATCATGTATTGCCATCGTCTAGCGCATCATTTTCACGATCGTCTGCGCACGTAACACTTCAACGGCCAGTGCCCACGCTTGTGCACATCTGATTTTACTGTATGCCCGGTCTCAATGCCTAACGCCTTGCGCTCATTTTCTAACACTCTCGCTCTCGCTCACGCAACATCTTATCATCCTAGCGCATGAGAAACCTTTGGATAACACCTCTTGCCAACGCTTCGGCCAACATGTGTTCAAACCTCACAAGCTCAACGCATGGTTGTCCTTGGCTTCAATGCTTAATCCCTTATAACCTCTATAGACTTAGTTTTATTAGAGCCTCATGTGTTAATGTTTCCTAATACCAAACACATGGTTTCTTTTTTACTTCATACTTAGCCAAATTTTCACTAGTTAAGGCTTATCTCAAAGCTACTAAAAAAAAATTATTCAACACTTAGAAGTTTCCTTCTCTTCAACATAGGATTTAACTTATACTTAGTTAGTTTCCTTAATTACCTGTTTAAGTAGGGAAATTGAGATTCGGGTTTCACAAGCTTATTTACGACAGTTGCAAGTTGTATGATTTTTGTGCCCAAGTTTGAGAAGCCTTGTCTAGTCTCTTGTTGAAAAGATTTTGTGTCTTGTTGAAGTTGTTTGGTTTCTTGATGAAGTTGAATGTTGTCCTTTTGAAAATTATATAGTTCCTATTGAAACTTTAACGAATGGTCAGCAAGGGATTTCACTATGTCCTCTAGAGACATACCTAAGGAGCTTGAGGAAGATGGTGGGTTTCGGTTCTCAAATTGTCCTTGAGATCCCCACTCGAAATTGAAAATACAATCCTTGGTTATAAGTTTGCCCATGAGGGTCGTATTTTCTCTAAAATCCACCAACGGCATTGACTTGGGCTTGTGGGCAAGCCTCGTAAATGTGTCTGACTAATCCACACGCCCCACACGGTTTTACTTGAGGAAGACCTCCTTGTGCTACCTGAGTGAAAAAAGAAACTAGATTAGATACTTGTGTCCTAAGCTTACTTACTTCACTAGATCAAACAACAGAGTTATCAAGAGTCATTGTCTCGAAATTCTGGGAGTTCTCTACCATGGTTGAAATGAGTTTGCTCGCTTCGATCGGTGTTTTTTCTGCTAGAGCTTCACCGGCGGTCGCATCTATATCGTTTCTCTTGAACAGAAGTAAACCTGAATAGAAATATTGTATTAGATATTGCTTGAAAATTTGATGGTGCGGAAAAGAAGCACATAACTGTTTATATCTTTTCCAATATTCATACAAAGACTCTCCTAAATTTTGTTTAATTCCATAAATTTCTTTTTTTAAGTTATGGGCCTTAGATGCCAGAAAGAATTTTCTAAAAATTTCTTTTTTAATCCACTCCACGTATAATAGAACTCGCTGGTAAGTAGTATAGCCAATCCTTAGCCACATCTTTCAAAGAGAAGGGGAAGGCTCAAAGGTTCAGCTACTCTTGTGTCACTCCATGCGAACACATTTCATCACAAACAAGGTGGAACTCCTTCATGTGCTTGTGAGGGTCTTTGCCGGTTTGCCCTATGAAAATAGGAAGTAGATGTATTAGCCCCGATTTGAGTTCAAATGGGATAGTTGTCTCTGGGTACACGATGCAAAGAGGTTGTTGGTTATAATCCGGTTATGCTAATTCTTGCAAGGTCTATTCCCTTGCTTCGCCCATGATGTTTGGTTGTGGTTGTTCTTCTTCTTGATCCAACTCTTCAAATTCTTTTTGCTCTCTTCTTACTCCTTCCCTTCGTACTCTCCTCTCCTTGTGGTCGATATCTATAATCAAATCACAAAGTAAACTCTGAGAGGAGGGGGCCATACAAAAAAGGAAAGTTTAAAACCTACTATTTTTTGGTTTTATTTAATATTTTTAAAAGGAATTAAAAAATTCTAAAAGGCCAATTGCTTGGTTCCCGGGCAACAACGCCAATTTTTTTGGTGTGGGATAGGTGTTGTTAATTCAATCTTACCCAAAACAAATGAAATTTATAATACTCTAACTACAACTAGAACTAACACGTTGAAATAGTGGAGTAGGAGGTCAATCCCAAGAGAACGTCTATTAATTGGCTTAAAATAGACTACTTGAATTCCAAAATGCAAAAGATTAAATGGGGGGTTGTTTGTTTTAAGAACTAGAAACTAAGTGAAAAATATAAGAATTGATATAGGAAATTTATTGATGAGAGAAATAAGAGAGATTATGAGATAATATTCAATTGAAATGAAATCTTGGGGATTTCATGTAAACTCTACAATTCTATCATTAACTTAACAAAGAATCATGCAATTAGATTATTAATAGTTCATTAAGAATAAATTCCTAATGCCCTAATTAGTTAATTTGACAATTAACGCTAATCTAGGTCTTAATTGCTTCCTAAAGACATTTCACAATTAATCTCTAAATTGCATTAAACTCATGGGTTTTCTTAACTATTCCAATCTTGAAGTCAAAAGACTTAAAATTCAAGATTGATTGCATGAGTGTTCTGAATTAATAGATTCTTTAAAGAAAAAGGGAAAAGAGTCCACATTTTATATCAAGACTACTAATTCTTGCAACCATAATATTAGGAAATTGATTTTTGAAATTCTTTATTAACGTAACAGGTTGGTACAATCTTTCGGATTATCAATTGAACGACGAACGACTTCTTTATTGAACGATAAGAGTCAAACAAGACTAAACGTTTGCTTATGGTTATTACTCGATCACTTACCAAACATTAAACGATCGTTTACAATTTTTACACAATCGCTCAGTATTAATAAATGATCGCTAACAAAATACTCCGCAATCGTTCATAAACTTCTACACGACTGCTTACAAACTATTACACAATCGCTTACCAGTTTCTATACGATCACTTACCAATTGCTATATGATCACCTACCAATTGCTATACGATTGCCTACCAAATACTACACGATTACCTAGTAGAAGTAGACGATGAACGACACACTGCGATGACTATCCGTGACAGAGACTTCCAAACTCCCACTCTCGAGAGCTTTCCTTCCTCACTTCTGATATTCAAACTTCGCTACCCCCCTTCTGGTTTCTTCCTTCTTCTTAAACCTCAACTTCTCCTAATAGTCTTGACAATAATCCTTAACCGATTCAATCGTCGACTTCCTCTTTTCTCTTTTATTCTTTCTTTTTTGATATTGCAACATAATTGAAGTCCTATCATTACCTCCTCCCTCCACTTTTACCTTGTTCTCAAGGTAAAGTTCTGTTTGTCCAACTACCTTTTTGACAGCTGATAACTTGTAGAAATACAAGTTATTTATATTGTTTTATTTAGATTATGTGGCAAAAAGAAGGAAAAGTTGCGTCGACTGTATAGAAATTGGCTTAGAAACGCGAAAATTGTAAAGTGTCGTAAGCACACCCACTAACCCCATTGCGATGGAAAAATGGAATGTCCAAATCTTTGTTTTGCAGAAAACAGGTCACTGCATGTGACAATTGCTCGAGGACAAAAATGAACAACGCAATTGCAGTGCATGTGATGATTGATCATGGATGCAAACGATCGACGAATTTGCACTACATGCGACAATCAATAAAAAGATCAAAGAAATTACACCGTATGCGGCGATCAATCATAGATGTAAAGAGCGATGCATTCGCAAGGACTTCTGAAATTGTATAGCTTTTCTGTTGTATGATTCTGACAAATTAAATGTGGAGCAGAGCGGACAGTTCCACTAAGCCATGGCAGGAAAAATCGGTTTTTCAGAGCGGGACCACTGATGCAGAAGGTGCCAAGGTCTATAAATAGCTACATCAAATTCAAAGAAAGAAGACTGGTATGAAGAGATAACTTAGAAAAAGTCCGGGGAGAAAGACGAGACAAGACTGAAAGGTAAGTCTCTAGAGCAAGCAATTCATTCCCATTCCCGAAGAAGAAGCTATGTGCAAAGATCACTTCTACCTGGAAAACAAGCATGAGAGATAAGCTTTCCACTCCATTCCTACCACACGCTGGCAAGAAAATCGTCTCCGATCAGGATCCGTGTCAAGACATTGACACGCTTTCCATATTTGTTCTCATTTTCTGTTCATCTACTGTGTTCATCTCTAATCTTTCATTCACTATCTGTAACAAATGCTTATCTTTAGATTTCAATGTCATTATCGTATTCATCGTCATTTCTCTATTTTTCACCATACATTCATCATCCATTTCCTTCACCATGTGTAACTAATCCCCTAGGGTAAAGGGGAAGGATTAAGCGAGTAAGTTAATCCTTGTTGAAGAAATCAGCTAAGTTTAGCTAACGCATGCTCGACGGCATCTTCACTTGTGAGAGCAGAAGTGAAGATGTTATTCCACCTCTCGAAAGAAGGTAGAAAGAATGCGTTAACTAAAGCGAGAAGTATTTCCAGAGATGGAAACAGCCTTGCATTCACCACGTTCATCCCTATTTCACCATAGACGTATGGGAACGTGACCAATCACTGAAAGGTGTAAGCCAAGGGAAAGCGAAACCTTAGTTGCGTCTTAACAAGATTGACGAACTTGCAATGTCCTTTCCCCCCAACCCATTCTCTTTATGACTCATTTCATAAGACTTGCCACCGCATTCATCAGATACTTTTGCACATCTTCACAGCCAGTCCTCAACTTGTATATTTAATTGTTTATTCATTTACTTTATTATCAAACTTTATTTATCACTGGCAATTTATTTTATCATCGCATTTTATTATCGCACTTATTTCATCGCATTCTATTCTTTATCATAATTTACTTCTTTACCGCATTTTACTTTTCTCAAATCAATTCATTATTCTTTTGTTTACCAGTCGCATATACCACATTAGTGTCGCATTAATCACCGCAATCCCCGCGTTCGACCTCTTATCACTCTGAGAAACTTACGTTGGAATTATACTTGGTTCCAGCGTAAGAAAACTTATGACACGCGCATACTACACAAATGCCTACTACGAAAGCATCTAAGAATCACCGCATACATCATTTAGAACGTAGTATCGCATATTATCATTAGCGCAAAGTGCATAAGTCAGCAACATTACAAGTTGTTGACCACACAACGATCAATCAATCTTCAACAATCAATTCAAATAAATCATTATAATAGCCTGTCAGGAACCAAGGTAGTATGGGATACCTTTGTCTCACATTGATCAGAATAGAATGACCAATGTGGTACTTGAGTGGCTTGGCTCTCCCACCCGAATAGCTAGCTTTTAGGGTGTGGTTCTCCAAGGTGCATAAGTACCTAACAATGGTATCAGAGCCAATTGTTGATGTTCTGGAGTGGAACCGACGGAGGGTTCTGATCGGGTGTGGCCAAGTGAAGTACCATCGGAGCAGCCGTCAGGACGTCGGCTTTTCGAGGATAAGGTATTGTTAAGAACAAAGGTAGTATGGGATGCCTTTTAGGGAGTGGTTATAGAACCATGTAATTTTTGCATACAAAAATTGATTAATCTTGAGTCGTCAATTCAATCTTAATCAATTTTATTCTAAATCTCAGCAAGAACATTTAAAAGGAAGTAATTACATGAAAGAAAATTCAAGGAAAAGTCTCAAGAAAATGTCAATCTACATAATTCCCCAAGAAAAAGGATTACCTACTCATGAATGATGAAATTCTTCAAGCAATCCATTGATAGTTGCATATTGATACAAAGATCGAATACAAATTGATTGAATCTCACAAAAAATTACAATAATCGCCCTGTAAATTCGAATTGACTCTCTAAGAAATGGGGTTTTCTCCTCTTCTCTTTTTCTCTCTCTCTCTCTCTTTCTCTCTTTCTCTCTTTCTTTCTCTTCTTTGCTGAAGAACTAAACCAAAATTTATACCAGTACCATAGCTTCGTAAGGCGCAGGGATGAATCGCGTCAAAATCCAGAGCGTTGCAACGCATCAAGTTTTTACAGCAAAAAGAGAGCTTTATGTCTTATACTTGATCCTCGATGCATGATGATGCTTTACTTGATACACAATGTTGGATGGCCTTTACTTGATAGCTTTTACTCGATGGAATTTACTCGATGAAAAATGATTAAGAAGAAACTCAATAGTACTCAATGACTCGATGGTTGATTACTCGACAGCCCTTACTCGATGGTTGATTACTTGATTCTCTTCAATTTATTGATTTTCTTGGTCATTTTTTTTTATCTTTTTGGCCCAATTTTCTTGTAATGACTTCTAAATGCCTTGGGGACTGTTTTACCTACAAAATTAGCAATTAAAGCAAATAATCAACATAATTTTGGGAAAACTATCATAGAAAATATACATCCTTTAAAGACCTATCAACATGCATAGCCTCAACACTCGTGCAACGTTGAATGGCATAAACTGCATATGCAGGGCAGCATTGCAACGCTACCCTTGGCGTTGCAATGCTGCGATGGTTAATGCAACGCTAACGTCCATGTATGCGTGCCTGTCGCAAGTAAATGTCAAAGCCACCATTGCAATACATCCCTGATGCTGGAAGGCTGAATCAATAGGAGTGTTGCAACGTTCTTCCTAGCGTTGCAACGCCATGACAAATTCCTATAAAATTTCTCTTTGATTTTAGGTCAACGAAGAGGCTGATTTTAGGGAGGCCGAGGTGGAGCTTCAAATTCATTCTTCTCCCTTCAGATTTTAGCATCTTAGTTTAGGATTTACATTTGTTTTTGGGTTGTAAATGATGGATTGGACCTTTCCTTTTCTTCTTGTCAATGGTATGTTGAGGTAACTTCTATCTAATTTTTGGAGCAAGAACCCTATGTGTTTTTCTTGAGATTTCTATTCTTTGGAGTTAATGTGTACTGAACTTATGTTTTCTTAAATCTTGCTTGAGTTTGATAAATATTTTTATGTTGGATTGATGCCCATGTCATGAATGGATGTCTTAGCTAGTTGATTGTGGGCTTGTGCGTTTCTCTAATGTTCATCTATACTTAAAATCACCCCAGTAGAAAATGGTTGAATGTGTATGCTAAGATTTTTAGTCTAATCTTAGGTCTTAGGATGCATGTTTGATCTACGTTCAAGGATAAATTGGTTGATTGAGTTAGGATTTTCCCATTAATTAATTGACAAAATGGAATCCTAAAGATTAATGTTGATGTGCTTAGTCTTAATTGATCGGTATCGAACCCAATTAGTATTTAATGCATGCAATTTAACTAGGACGCTTTCTTGGTTCGGTCCTAGCTAATTTTCTGCCTGAGGCTAGCTTAGTCGTGTCTAGCAAGTGTTGTGTATGCATAAATCGATTGCATGTCCAATTAATGGATTTCGTTGATTGAAATTACCCGCACTCACATGTCTCCACATGAATGATCGGGATCATATCATTTGTAGAACTTTATAACAATTATAACATCTACAAAGCGGGTCATATTCGTAGTGTCACTAGGATAAGGTACCCAACCTTATCCATCTACTACAGACCATTTAGGTTATCACTTAAAAATGATCCACTCCATATAAATGTTTAAGCTACAGAAAATAACCTTAGATATTTGTTTATTGGTTTTGTGGGTTAATATTTTATTAAATAAATAAACTGTTTGTATAATACAATTACAAACTATAGGACACAGGAGATTTACCTCAACAGGTATAAAATGAGTTTTTATTGAAGTGAATTATTTACAATCTTATAGTGTAGCTAAAAATATGTGATATTTTATTAAATATAGGGAAAAATACTGACAAAATGTGTAAGGGAATGTTCGGACTCCGGGAATGCGTCGTCGTACACGACCCCAACCTGAGCAAAGAAAGGTGATATTCATGGTCCAAGATTGTACCACAAACGCAATAAAGTGGTAAGATCAGGATTGAATCCACAAAGAGACTAATGACTAGCTAGGATTATTTAAAGATTCCACATGAGAGTGAGGGTTTTGTTGGTTTTTTTGTAAAATAAATTGACAATCAAATAAAGAAAGGAAAAATTTAATATAGAAAATGGATTGGATCAAATTGATAGAAAAGTCTTGGGATTTGTTTGTATGTTTTTTATTTTCTATCCTTAGGAATTAGTTAATTTTACTAATTTTGTGAACCCCTCAATCTACGGGTGTTCAAAAAACTCAGTAATCCGACCAACCCGGACTACTCAACCCAAACCGCAAGGCTTGGGTTGGGTTAAAAATGTTAAAAAATATTAAATTTGGGTTGGGTCTCAGATTACCCCATTTCAGGCTCGAGTCAACCTGGCCCAACTCGAAAAATTTGGGTTGGGTTGGGTTGGGTTGACCCTCCAAAAAAGAACTAATAGGGTTCATTATTAGCCAACCCGGATTTTTGGGTTGGTCCACAAAAATCTTCCAACCCAGACTATGTACACCCATACCTCAATCTATTAGAAAATTTAATAGTCCAATTAGCCAAATTCGATATTAAACCAAATTAGCCTTGATTCAATTTACAACTCTTCCTTCTTAGCGACATATAAGTTAAATTGAATTGCATTACAAAAGGGCTCAATTGTTGAGACATGCTACAAGTCGGAAAAGCCATATCTTAAAACATGATTAATTGGGAAAGATTATATTAGGGTGTTCATGAGTTTGGCCAGAAAAAGTGTAGACCTTAAACAAGCGATCTTAATATGTGCAACTAAATCAATCAATGTTGCATAGACTATGATGATTTTGCAAACAAGAACTTCGATAAATTAATTTTTTAGATCAATTCATTGAAACTCTATCATAAATCCACCCAAAGGGTTCATAACAATTAAGTAAATTCAGCTAGCAATCCTTCAAGAATAAGACATACAAACAATCCCAAGAGAATTTATCTAGCCTCTAAAAGACCTATCGGAATTACAATGATTTGAATGAGGAACGAGGCTGACAATGGCAATATTTGCACAACAATTCGATTATAAGGGCTCCCAAATCGGATTAACTCTTCAATTTTTCTCAATTGCTCGTTGTGCAAAGTGTTGGCCTTAAATGACTTTTTTATAGCTTATCATAGTGTTGCAAAGTCAGGGAGAGCATTGCAATGCTGCGGCGCATTTATGCTGAGCGTTAAGGAAGCGTCACAACGCAGGCCCCTGATGCTTGGTTATGTGTGCGTGGAGTGGAATGTTTTTCAAACTACGTAACGTTGCAAGGCTAGGGTTGAGCATTGCAATTCTGACATTTTGCCTTCAAACGTTAGACTTGAGTGTTGGAATAATGGTGTTGTTCCATCTTCGGAGCGTTGCAACGCTAGGTAGAGCATTGCAATGCTACCCTACACCTCAGCCTACTACCTTTAAGCGTCGAGCGAGCATTGGGCTTATGCTTTGGAAGAGTTTACAATGCTTAGCAGGACAGAGAACTTCAATAAGCTGGTCTTTTTTCATCCTTTGTTCAAATTGGCTCCTATCTTGGCCAACATAATGCCTTTTTGTCCCAAACGCTTCATTTGAATGCTTGTACACTCGAGTCTTACAAAACAATCGAATCAAACATATTAATTAGTTTAACAACCCCGAGTTAAGTAGAGGAAACTAGTACATTTTCGGTGCTATCAAACACCCCCAACTTAGCTCTTGATAATCCTCGAGCAACGTAAAATAAGCAATCATGTAAAAATCGACAAGAAAAGGTTCCTTCATTCATCGAAACCTTTCTCAAATCTCAACAGTCTTTAGGTTCGCACAATAAATCAAACAAAATCAAATTATCACTCAATTGAGTCTTATTATAAAAGATCTTTTTGAATCAAAGCCATGTATAAATGAAACACTAAGACACAAAAACTTTTTCGCAAATCGAGAAGTACCCGAAAATGTTTTATCCTACTATCGTCTCATCTTCCCTCTATTCTGGCTCGGTCATCAGCTTAAGACAAACTTTTATAGCAAATCCAAGAGCAATACTAACTAGGAGTGTCCAAAACTCACACACAAAATATAGAGGGCCTTTATTTTACCTAGAGGACTAGCTTTCACACTCGACCACCAGGAACCTATCACTCTTTTCTCCCGAGCCCTAACTAGACATGGCGGAGGTAGCTCTTTTTACCTCTATCCATGCAAACACGAACACTTTTGATCAAATTTTTTTGTGTCAGCATGTCGGACAGTCCCTCCTTTTTATAGCTTTTCTTCTTGTTGTTTTTTTTTCAATAACACAGAAGGCCACTATTTTTTCACTGTCTAATTTTACTCTAAGGCACTAAAAGTTACTCCCAAGCCAAAAAGGGGCCTTTTGAGGTGACAACGAAAATTCAAGATGGATAATCTATTTCTAAGATTTTTAGGGGATTCAAAACAAAACAAAAAATTGATCTAGGTTTATTATGCATGGATCTCATGAACTTTTTTTTTTTTTTTTTTATAAAAAGCTCAAAATCATGAAAATTACTCCTCTTTAAGAATAAGCAACCCAATGAGTGCGCCATCAATTTTTTATTAAAAGGAAACGACAGATAGAACGAACAGACATTAAAGCATCAAATAGAATCAAGACAACAATTCAGATCATAAATCAAAATATAAATTACGAAGCATGCTTCGCCCACCCCCAACTTAAGAGTTATGCATTGTCCTCAATGTATATCTTGTTGGGGTTGATGCCCTAAAGTCTCGTGTCTTGTAGTTTGTAAATAGTTTATACGAACGCTTGTGTTGTATAATATATGATATTTACTGCACATTTTGATTTTGCTCAGTTGTATGTTTTATTTTCTTTACCACAAACCAATAAGCATAAAATCCCTGGTTATCTATATGTAACTTAAGGATGTATGTGGTGACATACAAGTGGATCATGTCATGAGTGATAACCAAAATGGTCTATAGTATATGGTTATAGGAAGGAAACTTTATCCTGATAATGCTATGGATGCGGCCCACTTTGTGGAATGGTCACAAGTGTTGTGACTTTATAGATGATCTGATCCTAATCATTCATGTGAGGGACATGTGAGCAGGGGCGTCCTATACAAAGAGTTTGTATAAGACCTGACTACGAAGTGTTAACATCTCGTTGTATAACACCGTTCATCACAGAGACTTCACTTCATTAGGATAACCATAGGTAACATGACCTCAATCTTGAGTGAGTTGGGAACTCCTACCATTGAGAGTGGTCCTTTGATTTGTATGGGTGCGAGTGGCCAAGTCACCGATTCAAACCTACCTTTTTAAGGATTCTTCTAATTTGAGAGCTGAAAACTCAGCTACACAAGATGGAATTCACTCCTTCCTCGAAGTAGGGGCAACTAGATAGATAGCTCCCTTAAGGACTAATTCCAGGGCTTGAACGATGTGGTGCCACACACCTTCTCTTGGCCCGAGAGGTGTTCACACATAGTTAGACTATGTTGTGTTGTTCATTGGAGGAATCAGTGGTACCTAAGGAGTGAGATGTACCTATAAGAGCAAAATGGTAAATTGGCTCAGCTGTACTTACGAGCATTTGTGAAGGGTCATTGTACTCATGATTGGTTATATCTGATGGACACAGAAATATATCTATGGTGAGAAGAGTTCAGTTGTTGGTCTTTAGTGGAATGCCTGGAAGTTAATGGATGGTGGATCTCGTGGCTAAAGAGTTCAGTAAGCTATTCACGGACTGTTGGAGCTTCGAGCCACAGGTCCATTAGGTCCCCTAGGTAGCTTGGATAAAGTTGAGAATCAGTGTTTGGGTCAGTTTGAAATGTTCAAATTGACAAGAGTGAGTTCGATTATATATGATATAATTGGACTGGTCAATTATATATGATATAATTGACTAAATGTAAAAGATACATTATTTTAGAGGAAATTAGATATAAATATGATTTATATCAAGTGGAGGAGAAATTACTATAGTAGATATGTGATATCAAACTATAGGGTAAGAATATAATATGATTATATTCATTAATTATTAAATTGGTTAATTATATGATAATGGGTTGAAAACCTCTCCTCGGTTGTGCATTAGTGGGAGAATCCGTAGTCAGTTATTGTAACCGAAGAATAAAATGAAAATTTATTTCATTTTTCAAATAGTTCGAAAATTCACAATCGGTGTGAAAGCTTAAAGGATCGCCTAGCTCGAGAGCGTATACGATAGTAGCTTATTGTCTAAACGATCGCACACTAGCGCCTAAACGATCGCACGTCTATCCCTAAATGATTGTTTAGCTTTCCTAAATGATCGTATAGTGTGCCATATTTTATAAATGGCCGTCTACCTTTTATTAAACGATCGCTTAGTAAAACCTACACGATCGTGTAGTTTCATCTAAATGATAAGCATCCTTGCTATACGATAGCTCTTTCTCTCCCAGTTGCTTATTGTCTACACGATTTGTCTTTCCTCCTACCTTTACCAAATTCACCAAAGACCACACTTTGGATCCTCACTCCAAGAATACCAAGGGCTTCAACTGGTGGTGTCGTCCCCGTTGCTTTCTTATCGTGACTGTTCATGTTGTTGTCGTTCGTGTAGACGATTGTGCTACCACAACCAACTGATTTGCTGGGCGATACAGCGTGTAGAGGTTCTTCTGCTGCTATTGAGTTTGACGTTTGAAGAGAGTCTTCAACTGGTATGAGAACTCTTTCCCTTGTGTTTTATTGTTCGAAGCATCTCGTTAATTAGTGTTTATTTGCATAACTATCTGTTAGAATGTGTATGTTGTATTTTGATCACAATGAAATCGGAAAGATCCGAATGCGCTCATGGATGCTCTTCGTTAAGAGTTCCTTCATATCTAGACTTTAATTCATGCTAAGGACAAAGAAAAAAGGGACAAGGAGAATAGAATAGCTCCCCTGGATTTTGGACACAAGCATGATCATTGAGAAAGCTTTCCTTCACGAGCCGAATTGACATTTTTCCTAAGAAAAAAAGTAAATGTAGTCAGCCATTTTTTTAATTAAAAAATGAAAATGAAAGAAAACAAAACAAAAGAAGAAAAAGAAAGCAAATTATTTAAACTCCTGGTTGCCTTCAGGTAGCGCAACTTTTAACGTCATTTGCTTGACGGCTAATCACGTGGGCTCAAGTGATAGAGAGTGAAGCCAACAGGAAGTTTGAGCAAGCTGAGTTGACTTCCTCTCTATTGAAGATCTTAAGACGGTGCTCGTTCACCTTGAACTCTTTACCTATCTCTAGACTCCTGATCTCAACTGCATCATAGGGAAACAAGTTAATAATCACAAAAGGACCAAGCCATTTAGACTTAAGTTTACCGAGCATGAATGATAGATGTGAATTGTATAGCAACACTTTCTGACCAACCCATAATTCTTTCCTCAAAAGGCCCTTGTTATGAATTAGATTAAACATTTTAATTGCATCGTATACAATCAATTTAAATATAATTGAATTAATAAAACATCAATTCCATCAATTCCATCAATTTGATTCAAAATCATAATTTAAATATTAATTGATTCTCCAATCTCGTTTTAATTTTGATTAAATTAAACGTTTTAATTGCATCGTATACAATCAATGATAAACCCTAAAACTGAATTTGAATATTTCAAATTCATAACCCTAAATTTAAAATTCATCCCATCAGTTACTCAATTCATTATTCCAATTTATGAGCTAATAGAGGGACCTATTAGACCTACAGATCATGAGCTTCAATGATTTGTAATCAATTGGTTAAACTCTTTAAATCGAATTAATTACTTTTCGTTAACCATCAAGACATACCACTATAGCTCGATAGTTGCACTCTCCTCACTTTAGATGTATTTCTGTCCATGTTAACCATAGTTAGTAAGTCGATCCTTCACAAGTTGTTCATATTTAAGCTGGGTCAAAATCATCGTTTTACCCTTGTAAATAAATCTTGTTCCTTAAGTTCTCATTGGCCCTCCAATGAACAACTGATTCATAATACTACTTATGAATCATGTCCCTCTCTATCATGAGAAGATGGGGCTCCATTTGTTCAAGACCTGGAATCAGCACTTAAGAGAAAATCCTATCTGCTAACCCTAAAATGGGTAGAAGCAGATTTCATCTTGCAGGGCTATGTCTCCAGCTATCTATCCGATCTTTTCCCCAAAATGGAAGGCTTATTGAGCAATGCTATTGGACTATTCTCACCCATGCAGATTAAAGGACAATCTCGAATAAAGAGGAGTTCATAGCTAACTCAGGATTAAGATCGAGTTATCCTAAGTTATATTAGTATGAAATAGTCAGTTTTAACAGTAAACGGTTGTTATAATGAAAAGTGACTATTTCGTGGTTCAATCTTTATGCAAACTCATTTCATAGGATACCCTCACTCACATGTCTCTACATGAATGATCTGTGGATCACATCATTTGTATTACCTATACAAAATGGATCGCATCCAATAGTGTTACCAGGATGAGATACCCAATTTCATCCATATACTTAGAGACCATTTAGGCTATATACTATTAATTTGATCCTGTTTATGTCACTACATAAAGTTAAAGTATTCATACTATATCCATTGATATGTTTATTGGATTTTCATAATAGAATGCAATATCAATAACTTTATCAAATAAGATACTCAATAATATTTTATTGATAAATAGAATGTTTAATACAAAATTTAAGAATTGCGAGTTCTAGGACATTCCCAACAATGCAAACAATCGTCGAAAGACTCTCTATAAACTGTAAAATCATCCATGAACATCTCTATTCACTTTTCTACGAAATTAGAAACAAAATACTCATCAAACACCTTTGGAATATACCTGAGGCATTGCAAAGCCCAAATGGCATCCTCCTAAAGGGGTAAGTCCCATAAGTGCAAGTGAAGGTGGTCTTTTCCTTGTCTTCTTGGGCGATTGGGATTTGGTAGAAGTCAGAGAACCCATCAAAAAAACAAAAGAACAATTTTTCGACGAGTCGTTCCACCATCTGATCAAGAAAAGGGATAGGAAAGTGGTCCTTTTTAGTTACCCCGTTGAGCTTTCGAAAATCGATACACATCCTCCACCCGTTTTGTACACACAACGACACCATCTCACCCTTGTCATTCTCCACAATTGTCATGTCGTTCTTTTTTGGAACTACGTGAATAGGACTTGCCCACTTACTGCCAAGAATTGGGTAGATAATACTGGCTTCATTGAGCTTGATAATTTCCTTCAGAACGACATCTTTCATTGTGGGGTTGAGCCTTCTGAGAGGTTGAACTGTAGGCTTGGCTCCTTCCTCTAAAGTTATTATATGCATGCAAAGGGAAGGGATCATCTCTTGAGATCATCTAGAGTCCACCCAATGGCCTTCTTATAGGTTTCCAGGGTCTCAATTAAGAATTCCTCTTAGGCAGGTGTCAACTCCTTAGAAATAATAACTGGAAGGGTATTCCCTTCGCCCAGGTACACATATTTCAGATGACTAGGGAGAGCCTTCAACTCAGTTTCTTGTACCTGTAAATCAAAAATTTCAAAATTAGAAGAAGGATCCTCAAGGTTGCTATTATCAATAGTAGAAAGAGAAAAATCATGCAAATCATGCGAATCCAAATCAACACATGAAGCAATTAACATGTAAAAGTCATTGTCATCATGTAACACAATATCGTCTAATAAGTCATGTACCCCAAACATACACAGTGATAGATATTGTTGGGATTGGTGTCCTAATTCTCCCGGTAGTCTCGTAGTTTGTAAACATTTTGTACACATTGTTATTAATAAAATAAATGTTATTTTATATGCATTTACTCAAATCCAATAAACTAAGATCCATGGTTATTTCATATAACTTAAGCATGTATGTGAGACATGTAAGTGGATCATGCCTTAAGTAATAACCTAAATGGTCTGTAGTAGATGGTTAAAGGAGGGATACCTTATCCTGGTGACACTTCGGATACAGCTCGCTTTGTAGATGTGACAAGTGTTGTAAAGTGCTACAAATGGTGTGATCCTGACCATTCATGTGGAGACATGTGAGTGGGGGTATCCTATACAAATATTTTGTATAAGATCGGACCACGAGATGATTAGTCTCTTTATATAATGCCGTTGATAATTGAGACTTACATTTCACTAAAAAGACCATAGGTGACATGACCTTAATCCTGAGTGAGTTGGGAACTCTTGTCTATGAGAGCGATCCTTTGATTTGTTTGGGTAAGAATGGCTAGATTGCCAACTCAACAAGCTTACCATTTTGGAGATTCGTCTGATTAGGGAGTTGGGAACTCAACTACACAAGATGGAATTCACTCCTTCCTTGAAGCAAGGATAAGTAGATAAGTTGCTCCCTTAAGGGCTGATTCCGGGTCTTGAACATAGTAGCCACACCCTCTCTTTGGAAGAGAGGACTCAGTTATAGTAGGACTATGCCTTATTGTTCATTAAAAGAAGCAGTGGTACCTAAGAAGTTAGATGTAACTACAGGAGAAAAACGATAAATTGGCCCAGCTGTACTTACGAGCGATTTGTGAAGGGTCATCCCACTGTTGATAGGTCATATGGACATAGAAATATATCTACAGTGCGAAGAGTGCAGTTGTCGGTCTTTAGTGGAGTGACCAACAGTTAACGGATGGTGGATCTCGTGATTAAAGAGTTTAATAAGTTATTTACGTATTGTTGGAGCTTCAAGCAACAAGTTCATAAGGTCCCTTTGGTAGCTTAATGGATTCAAGTTGAGAATCAGTTTTTGGGTTAGTTTGAAGTGTTCAAATTAACAAGAGAGAATTTAATTATATATGATATAATTAAATTGGTTCAATTATATGTGATATAATTGATTTGACATATTAGATACATTAATTGGAGGAAATGATATAAATATGATTTATATTAAATAAAGGAGAAAAGAACTATGGTTTAAATATTAGACCTTCTTTGGATAAAACTCCTTATGAACTTTGGCATAACAAAATTCTAAATATTGGGTATTTCAAAGTTTTTGGTTGCAAATGTTTTATTTTGAATAACAAAGAAAAGCTTGGAAATTTTGATTCTAAGACGGATGTTGGTATTTTCCTTGACTATTCCTCTACTAGTAAAGCTTATAGAGTTTTCAATAAAAGAACTTTAGTAATTGAGGAATCTATGCATGTAGTATTTGATGAATCTTGCAATGTTATTTCTAATGAGCCTATTTATAGTGATG
>NC_052351.1:38589844-38612939 GCF_009727055.1 Benincasa hispida | reverse complement strand
AGAGGAAGTTTAAGAAAATAGTGCTATAAATGTTATGATTGATTGTATTAATTAGGCGAGAATTTATTTTTTTGAGTGAATTTCAAGAATGATCTTTATGGTGATATGTTGAATTTTATTATGTGCTACATATGGTTTACATGTATTTCAAGCTATTTTTCTTGAATGGTTTGTCATCATCAAAAGGGGGAGATTGTTGGCTTTTTGGCCCTTAATCTCAAATTAATTAATTTTAATTAATTAATTAATCAATGTTTTGATGATAACAACTCAATTTTTAATTACTAAAAATCTTAGTGTTTTAATATGTCCATAGCATAGAGCTCGGAACAACGATTCCAACACCTTTTGAACCACTCAAATCGGAGCTAAAACGAAGACGATATGACCGAAACAAGTCTATAGAGAAAATACCGTGGTGGATGACGTAGCATAACCAGACTATTTGCATGTAGACATGTGGCAGCATATTGGTTGAGTGGTGGATCATTAAGAAATTAACATATGATGGACTTTTGATTTTTGGATTGATTTAAAATAAAAAATTAAAATTTAAAAGAAAATTTAAAAGGAAAATAAATTTAATATTATTTTATGTTTGTGTCTGACGGCTAGTTTTTTACACGTGGTATGTTTTTTATTTTTGGATTGACTTTAAAAAGAAAATGAATTTAATATTATTTTATGTTTGTGTCTAACGGCTAGTTTTTGACACATGATATATTTTTTTATTTTTTGGATTAATTTTAAAAAGAAAATGAATTCAAAAGAAAAGGAATTTAATATATATTTTGTTTGTATCTAACAACTAGTTTAGTTTAAAATCTCTACCATTGATTTTTCTTTTCCAAAATCCAATAGACCAAATTAATTGTGGTTTCTAAAAATTATTCCATCTCTATATAAACCATCTTCCTCTCCAATTTTTTTTTTTTTTAAAAAACAAATTTTACATTTCATAATCCTCCAAAACTCAAAAGTTCCATTGTTGCTCTCTCTAAGTTCCCAATTTTTTTTTTCTTTTCATCTTATTCTTGAGAGAGTGTTATTGTATTGTGAGGATAAATTTGTTGAGTGCTTAAACTTGTAAATCCACTCTAGTGAGAGTTGTATTATGTTCTTCAAAAATTCCAACATTTGTAACAGTTTGATCCTAAACCGTGGAAAGGATCGGGTTTACTCTTGAACCCGTAAAAGGAGTGGTAGTATAACGGTTGGGCTCTAATCTGTAGAACGAGTCGGAAAGATTTTATTCAAATTCCCAAGAGGTGCTTGGGGAGTGGAGTAGGTCGAGTTTGACCGAACCACTATAAAAATTACGGTGTCTTCTTCTCTAACCCTTTCCTTTTTATTTTGCAATTAATTTAAGCAATTTATTGTATGTTTTAGTTTGTTCTTATTTATTTGTTAAAATTTGATAGAATTAAATTATCAAATTTTTTGTCATCTTATTTGTTGCATAATTTGAATTTTTCTTATTATTTATAAAAAGTATATTAATTAGTTTAATTGGGTTAATTTAAAAAAAAAGTTTAATTAAACCCTATTCACCCCTCCCCCCCTCTAGGGTTGACATATCGATCCAATAGACGATTGCTCATGAGAGTGAGAGATTGCTAGACGATTGCTCACAAGAGAGAGAGATTGCTAGAAGATTGAGTACCCATTTTCTATACGATAGAATAAACCTTTCTCCCACTTACTCAATCATGTAGTTCGATCGTATACTTCCTCTTTCCTTCTACCAAATTCACACAGAACACACACCTCCTGGTTTCTCACTCCTAGAACACCAAGGATGCCAAGTGGTAGTGTCGAGGGGTTGCTGTTCGAGGATCAGACAGTTCGTGATTATGACTAGAGCGAGAGGTTGCTAAACGATTGTTGACGAGAGTGAGAGATTGCTAAACGATTTCAGCGAGAGCGAGAGATTGTTGTACGATTGCTCACGAGAGTGAGAGATTTCTAGGAGAAGAGTTCTTTAAAAGTATATCTCTCAATTCCTTTTGTTTTAGTAAGAAAGCATGCTGTAATTTTCTCTATAATGCATAACTATTCTTGTATGTTTGTGAATACGTTTATTCTTTCACAATGAGTTTGGAAAGATCTTGCTTTCGCTCACTGGTTCTCCTGAATAAGAGTTCCTTCAATTGGTATTAGAGCCAGGTTGTTCTGATATTCCAAATCTATTGATGTATTGAATTGCATTTACATTCTTGGTGGGTTGTAAGCATGTCTACATTATGTTTAAGTCTTAAATGTATTTGTGGATGTGGATTAATGGAGTTTTTGGTATGATTGCCTCTGGTTAATAGAGTTTCTGGGATTAATGGAGTTTCAGAGCCAGGTCAAAATTACTGTTTTATCCCTGTAAATATATCTTGCTCCTTAAGCTCCCATTGATTCTCTATTGAACAATTGGTTTAAAGTCCAACTAATAAACCATATCCCTCTCAGTCATGAGAAGAGGGGCCCTTTGTTCAGGAGCCAGTACTTAAGGGAACAACTTATCTACTAACTCTATATTATGTAGGAGTGAATTCCATCTTCCAGGACTATGTCCCCAACTATCTATCCGGTCTTATCCCCAAAATGGGAGGCTTATTGAGCAGTATTGTTGAACTACTCTGACCTATACAGATCAAAAGATAATCCCGAACAAATAGAAGTTCATAGTTAGCTCATGATTAAGATCGAGTTACCTTAGGTCATCGAATTTGAAATAGTCAGTTTTAACAGTAAACAATCATTATAAAGGAAAGTGACTCTTTCGTGGTCCGGTCTTATGCAAATATCCTTTGCATAGAATGCCTCCACTCGCATGTCTCCACATGAATGATTTTGGGATCACATCATTTGTATCAGTATACAAAGTGGGTCGTATCCAATAGTGTCACCAGGATGAGGTACCCAACCTCATCCATATACTTATAGACCATTTTGACTATATATTAAAATTTGATCTACTTTTATGTCTCCACATAAAATTAAAGTATACATACTATAGTCATGAATTTGTTTATTGGATTTTTATAACAGAATGCAATATCGATAACATTTATTGAATCAATAACTCAATAATACTTTTATTGATAAATAAAATATGTTTCCAATATTTACGAACTGCGAATTTTAGGACATTTCCAACAAATTGGTTGTCGGAGTTGGTTGCCGGAGCTATCATCGAAGGTGGTTGTTGGAGCATGGAGTTGGTCGCCAGAGTTGTCAACAGAGGTGGTTGTCGGAGCCCAAAGTTGGTCGTCAAAGTTGTCAGCGAAGGTGGTTGTCGGAGCCTGGAGTTAGTTCTCGGAGTGTGATAGTGGTTGATGGGTGGAGCTATTGTAAACATGGGAATAAGGGAGAGTTGGGGTGGGTTGGTAAAATATACCAACTCAACTCCACCAACATTTAAAGTTGGTGGGCCAAACAATGAGTTGGTATATTATACCAACTCAACTCAACTCATGTTGGTGAGCCAAAAACCCCCTTAAGGTTGTAGGGCGATAAATCAAGCATGACTCGTTTATTTTTGTATTTATATTATTCGCCTGGGTTGATCAACTCCAAACTTAAAACTTTGTCCTTTTCTTTTTGGGATGAATGTTTTCCCATGTCACCTCGCCGTTTTTCTTGGACTTAGGTTCACCTGTGGGCTTTCGGTCTTGCTTGAAGCAACTCTTAATAACTAAAATAATATATATTATGAAATACTATAAATTTTTCTACAGTAAAGTCATATCTCGTGTAAGGTGCTCTTCTTTCAAATTAAAGGTCTAAACAAAAGTTCTAGTACTACGATAGTATCTCATTTAAAAATTGTAGAACATAAAAATAAATATATTATGTGACACACATGTCAAATGTTGAATAAAAGAGTTTTTTTTTTAATGATGTAACTGTAGTAAAACATTTTTTGGGTTATAATTTAA
Source organism: Benincasa hispida (assembly GCF_009727055.1). Classification (NCBI taxonomy): domain Eukaryota; kingdom Viridiplantae; phylum Streptophyta; class Magnoliopsida; order Cucurbitales; family Cucurbitaceae; genus Benincasa; species Benincasa hispida. The sequence goes on along the minus strand of NC_052351.1, from coordinate 38,609,010 downwards.
TTTTTTTCCCCCTTTTTGGGCCAACCAAATGCACAAATGCATGCCACACACGTAAGGGGTTGAGCAACGCCCAATCCATAAATGATGTATATTACTATTTGCTTGTCATCCGCGCAGCTGCTGACGCAGCAAAGGAATATCAGTTTTCCCTCGAACTTATCTACTCTTCTCCGCCCCCATTCATGCACAATTCTTTTTTTAAATAGCTGGAAAAAAAAATCTTTTTCTTTCTTTCTTTCTTTCCTTAAAAAAATATTTATTTTGGAATCTATTTCTTGGGTCTTCAATATCCCAATCGACATTAAAATTAAAAACAATGAGTTAAATTACAAATTTATTTTTTTTAATTTTTTATCTTTTTAAAATTCATAAATATATTATTCACACAATTGAAAGTTATGAGAATTGTTTGTGAAAAATTTAAACTTTTGAAAAGATATAGTAGATATAATGAAAGTTGACACTCTTGAAAATTCATAAACCAAATAGATATAATTTACAAACACGTAAGTTATTAGGCTAAACTTGTAATATAACTTAGAATAACTTACAGAAATTGTATCAAAATAGATTTGATTACCAATTTTAATATGGAAGCTTTTAGCTTTGTATTAATTGAGTCTTTGAGCTTTAAAATGATTGTACATAGATTTCTAATTTTGTGTTCAATACATCTTTAAACTTAATTCTATATCCAATAATTATTAAACATTCCGTTCTATATCTAGTGGAGTTATTGTCCTAATTTTCATTTTCTTAAAATGACTAATCTATTGAACATAAAATGAGATTTTGATGAATTATCAAACATAAAAATCAATTTTATGTCTAATAGATTTTATAGTTAATAAATATGTCAATAATATATAAACATAAAATTTAAAGATGGTAGACATATTTCATATTTTAAAAATACATGAACATACTAAATAGAAAATTTGAAAATTCAAAGTTACATATGTGAAAGTTATCGGTGTCTAAAATTGTAATTTAGCCATCAATATATGTTTTTAGTTTTTTAGATTTGGTCGAGATCATATATGAAGATTAAGGATTAAAAAAGAAAATCTAAATTATAAAAACAAATGTCTCTAACTTATGTATTTTTTAAAAATATTGTAAACTTTAAAAGTTTCATTAATACCCTTAAATTTTAAATATCTTTATGATTAATGTAGGGATAAAAACTACTAATATTCATTTTAAAAATATCTTTGAACTTTTAAAAGTTGTATAGATACCCTTGACACTTACAATTAATTTATAAACACAAACAATCATCTACACCCAACCATCAACTCTTTTTTCTCTCTTGTTTACTCTCATTAGGTTTAGACACTCAAAGTGTCGATTCCATTAACTTAATATTTGAGAAGATTATATTAAAAAAAAAAAAATTAGAAAATCTTGATGTATAATCCTACGAGATGTATTGAGGCCCAAAAATAATTGATAAGTTAGAAAAAAAAGTTGATCTTTTAACTAATTCTTAGTGGTCAATCTCGCCTCATATGAATCGAGAAAAAACTATTTTTACGAGTTTTAAGAAAACGTGGTCAATCTCTTGGAGGTCAAGCTCGGCTCAAATAGATGTATAGATATTTGATATTTAGAATTTTAAAGTTTGATTACTTTGTATATGTATATATATATATATATATATATGATTTTAAAGTTTGGTTACTTTGTGAATGTTTAATATTTTTATTTTAAAATTGTTATAATATTTGTTTGAAGTTTGAAGTTTGCAATAAATATCTTAGATATAATTGGTATTTAGCATTTGAATTTTATGAGATTTTTCTTCATTTTAAATTTGATTACTTTGTATTGATTAATTTATAAATTATTATTATTTTCTTCAAAATTGTCATAATATTTGTCTTTATTTAAAATTTGTAATAAATATCATAAATGTTTGATATTTTAAATTTGAATTTTATGAGTTTTTAATTATAAGTCATGTATTGTATATAAATTTACATATTTTTAATTAAAAAGAAAAATTAAATTATAATCCCATAACCTAACTCAACCCAATTTGAATTTTAAGGATTGTGTTAGAGATTGTATTTAGGTTCTTTGGGTTATCCACCTAATCTATTTGAATTTTTTGGTTGATCCAAAAAACATCCTCAATTCAACCATATACACATTGAATACGAAGATAGGAACTTCCGATCCTATCACAATAGAAGTGACATTAATGCAAGAATTATGGTTAAAAACATCATAAACTTTCTTGTTGTTCAATGAGAAGTCGAACCTTCCGTCTTAAAGATGCTAATAGGTGCATTAGCATTGTCCATTGGGCTCCCATTTGAAAAAAAAAAAAAAGAAAAAGAAACGTAAGAATGGGGGTGGATATTTTGGGGGCTAAAGTTGTAATTTATTAAAGTTAGTAAAGATATTCCGCGGTCTTTGTTTCGTCATCGTCGCGCTATATTGGGCTGGCTATACTTCCATTTTGGCTGCTTCCAGCCTGGCTTTCCCGATTTTTATTTCTTACTATTATTCTCTTTTCTTTAAAAAATAAAATAAAATATGTCTAATTATTTTGATTTTGTCCCGTTTCCTTGTTTCTTCCCCTCTCTCTCCTAATTTCATTTTCTCGTTCTTTATTATATCTCTGAACTCTTCGGTAGATTCTTCTTTCTTAAGATTCTTCTTCCTTTTTTTTTTTAATCTCCAATCCGTTTCTGAAAAGGAAAAAAAACCCTCAATCCCCTTCATTCTTCAGGTACAGTTTTCTTCGGACTTTGATCTTCATTTTATTTTTCTCATTTGTCTTGTTTCTGTTCTAGTTTTCCACGTCTTGTTTTGGGTTATGATGTTATCAATTTTAGGTAAATTTTAAATTTGCTGAATCCGTGTATCTGTTCGTTTCTAGGGTGTAGAGAGACGAGATTTCTATGGTTTTGTTGTTGTCTAATTCTTATGCGTTGATGATTTTAAGAATCTTCATCATCTGATTCATTTCCCTGTCTGTTTCTATTTTTCTCGATAACCAAACAGCCAAGTTCATCGATCTTCTTAATCTACTTATTTTCTGCTGATCCTGATTATTCGATCGTAATCTCCGTCTGCAAACGAATGTTTGATTTCGACGGATTTCGATTTTCTCTGTTCTGGATTGCTAATTTTAGGGTTTTGCCTTTTTAGATCTGTAGAACAAAACTGCGCGATCCGTTGTAAATCCGAAAACGTGAGGTTGTGAAGAAGAAAGACATGGCTGAAGAGCACAGATGCCAAGCACCTGAAGGCCACCGTCTCTGCGCCAACAATTGCGGCTTCTTCGGTAGCCCAGCTACCATGGATCTCTGCTCCAAATGTTACAGAGATTTCCGTCTTAAAGAACAAGAACAAGCCTCCACCAAATCCACCATCGAAGCTGCTCTCTCGGCCTCATCATCTCCTTCTCCCTCCTCTTCCCCAATCGATCCTCCCCCCGTTTCCCCTGTTGTTGCCTTGTCCCCGCCGGACGCCACCACAGATCTGACCATCCCTCCCCTTGTGGCGGTTAGATCTGAGGCCGCAAACCAGCCAAACTCTAATCTGAATCCGAACCCGAACTCGAACCGTTGTTCATCTTGCCGTAAGAAGGTGGGTTTGACCGGGTTCAGATGCAGATGCGGAACCACGTTCTGTGGGGCTCATAGGTACCCGGAGAAACACGGCTGCACCTTCGATTTCAAGTCAATCGGAAGAGAGGAGATCGCTCGAGCGAACCCCGTCGTTAAAGCCGATAAACTGGAAAGGATTTGAGCGATTCCTTAGGCCCTTATGACTCTACCATGGTGACGATTGAGAGCAAATTTCACGGTGGCTCATCATCCAATCATCTTCGCCGCCGTCGAATCTCTCTCTCAGCCATTCGATCTCCCTTCAACGTCGCACTCGATGATGATGCTACTCTCTCTCTCTATCTCTCCCTCTCTATCTCTCTCTATCTCGCTACAATATAAAAATAAGTGTGGAAGATGGGTTTTCTTGTAGAAAAAGAATTTCAATTTTTTCCCTTTTGATTTCAGAATTGAAAGTATCATCTTTACTTCCATTGAATCATGTTCATCTTTTTTCTCTGCTAAAACCACCCATTGAACTCCTAAAACTTCATACATATATTCATCACTGGAAACACAAAACTAATGCTAAATTAGAAACTCTGTGAGCTGAGCTTGTTTGAACATTGGTATGTTTAATTTGCTTAATGTTTTATCAACGTTAGGAAATTGTTAATTTTTGTAATAGCTCACCAATGTTCATCCTTAGGCTTATGGGGCAAATGGGGCTGCGTGTGCAATGTATTTAGTCCTTTATGTCTTACAATATGTGCGTTGGTTGGTTGATCGATAGCCACACTTCTGTCCAGGTCAATTTTGCTATGGATTTGTTTTAATTGGTCCACGATATCACTTGTAAATGTGTCGGCCAAAAAAAAGAGGATAATTGGGTTTGTGGGATGTCATCATTATGCTACGTGTCACTTTAATGTTGTTTAGCATGCCACATCATATGCATGCATCATCACCCTAATGTAGAATTGCAATGTAACACTCATCTTCTTGTTATGTTCCTAGGCACCCTTTGATGGAACTAAGAAAACCTCTTTGATCTTCCTCTTGAAAAATACTTCGTGCATCTCGAACGACAATACATTCCATTAAATATGTGATAAATTTTATTTTATTTTTTTCTTTTTTAGAATATTTTAACATTTTTTTTTATCTAATAGTGGAAAGAGATATACAAAGATGGGAATTAATATAACATTATATTAGATACACCAAGTATTATTTTTTTACTAATATAATGTTATACAGGTAACTTATTTTGTACTCCCTTTGATTATAAAGTACTTGAAAAAGAAGTGACTAAATCACAATTTTCATTCGAAGTCATTTTTCTATCTTATACCTAAGTATATTTTAGTCTGATTTCTTTTTGGGTAATAATGTATTTTTCTTTTTTCTCAACAGTTTTACTGGGTCATTTTAAATGGAAAATCTCGTTGAAATTCATGAGTAGCGATGAAACGCCCCTTTTTACCTTGGAACAAAGTTTGTTTATTTTTATTTCGTTTTTTCGTTTTTTTCGTTTTGTTTTTCGTTTTTTTTTTTTTTTTTTTGGCTTCTTTATTGTTTTTTTTACCATGTTAACTTGTTACTTTTTGCTGTTCAATTATTCCTCCCTTCACTCTCTCCCCTTTTAAGATGAGCTTTAGTTAAAATTTGACTTAATGTGCACAAAAATAAATTCTAGGTGGACTTTTGCATGGAGTACAGTTATTATCCATTATTGTTACTGGACTTTAGGACCTAGACTCGTAATCAATCTATGGAGATAAAAGAAATGTGGACCCACTTCATTACGAAGTTGTAATTGAAGCCTCTGGAATTAATCTGTACCATTACAGCTGATAGGAGCGTATGATCGGTTGTATTACTATTGATTATTGGGTGGGATTCATTCCTCTTTTTGTGTGGACTCTTTAGAATTGGCCTCTCTCACTTTTTTCATTATCGCGTATGCATACGGTTCGTAATGGATAATATGAAACAAACATCGATGTCCTTATAGAAACCAATGATTAGTATCGATGTGGATGAATATCAAACAATAATATCGGTAGTATTGATTTGTAAATGGAATTGACAATGTGCATGTGCATGAAATATTCCGTTGCCATTTAGATTGATGTGATGAAATGCCTTATGTTGTACTCTTTATTATGAATATTCCTTAATTTAGAGTATACCTCGATATCATCTGAGTGTTGAACTTAGGGACATGCGATTAAAACGTGCGATAAGATTTTGCTCGATCTTGATGTAGTGTTTTGATTATAAAGTAGGCGATGGAAATGTATGCATCTATCCTATTTAATCTAGGTAATGAGATAAATGAAATGGATGCAATGATAATTGCAATTCAAAACAAAGTAGTGTGCGGCGAGAGCGAATGAAGTAACAATAAATGAATAGGGTTGAGAAAAGATTCATCAACATTTTCCTAAGCAATGTATAAGTTATGCTTTCATGTCAGAAACTCATAACTAATGAATTTCACCTCTCGATTTTTTATGCCACACTACCATATTTCTAGGATGCATGCAGTAAGTTTTGATTGCGAAAGACTATTTTTATCTCTAAAGTTACTTCTTTCCTTATTAAGCAGGTTCCATTTCTGCGTCCTTTTCTCAAGGCGTTGATTGTTTTATACTTACATCAATATCTCGATCTAGTTTTAGCAACTTAATAAGCACACGTTAGAACAAGATGAATGCCTACTTATGCATGACTAAGTGAAAAAATGTTAGCTACTATATGGAAGGAATTGCATTCATATTAAGAATAGTGTTCTTAAATCACTATACTTAACATAAATATGAAGGAACAAAAGAGGCAAGAAATAAAAGGGAAGTGAAGAAATCAAGCCATAAGTGATAATCTCTTGCTCCCTTAGCGGTGGCTGTTTTATGCTGACTGCAATGATCTGGAGGAACTCCCTCTTCTTTATTGAACAATTATCGAGCTCTCACTCAAAATTCTCACAAGAAAAGCTTGGAGAAATGGGAGTTATGGAGGGTTAGGATGGAGTTTTGACAGAACTTCCCCTCTCTCAAATTGAGATGAAGTTGTTTTCGATTTCTTGAATGGGTTATTTATAGGCGTCAAAAAGTGGTCATCGCCTCTTTCTAATAATGGTCTGACGCCTCATATTAAATTCCATGCCTTGTGTGTCGCTTGCTATGCGTCAGAGATCCACTGGCTATGCAATGAACCTATCACATTGGCCACCAACTTGTTTCGTTAACTTGACTTCCATCGCCCACACATTTGTCGTTTTCTGTTTGTCGTGTTTTTCTTCATCGCGTGGTACTATGTGTTGCAAAGTTGGTGTTGAACTGATGCGTTTTCGATTACAGCTTGTTTCATTTTCTTTTTCATTCATCCTGTGTCCAAAAGTGACATATTTCATACTTTTTCAAGGATTACTAGTTTTGTAATCTCATGATTGCAAAGTATAATTATTCGTGTGGATTCTTTGTCAAGCTAATGCATTTTCCTTTTATTTTTCTTAATTGTTTTCGAAAAAAAAAAATCCAGAATAACTTGTATTCCTATAAGTTATCACACCCCCAAATTTAAAACAATTCTTGTCCTCAAATATGTACTTAAAGTCTCAATATATATCTCAACTCGTCTGACGCATCAGCTAGACCTCTCAAAGCTCTTTCTAATTCAAGATTTATTAGATTCACGTTTTTTCTTCGCTTTATTTTTGTACCTATGGAAATATTTCTAGACATTAGATGTGGCAAGCTTATTCTTTAACCCTTACTCATTTCCAAGACTATCTAATATTTATTTTCCAAATATGGCCTTATAGTTTAAAGTTGACAAAAATTTCTCCTTGATATTTTATCTTTTTTTTTCTTTTTCTTTATGTGTTGATCCAGGCATCTCACCTTCGTTTTGACTTGCCTTCATGGGTGTCATGCAGACATCCAACTACGAGCAAGGTTCCCTTCTCAGACTTAACTCATGCCTTTGCAAATTTCTTTTTAATATAGACAGTGGAGTTGCGACCTTTTCTGTGTTGATCATGATTCCAACCTTCGTTTTGGCTTACCCCACGGGTGTCATCCTGACATCCAACTACGAGCAGGTTTCAATCTCAACCCCATTTTTGTATGAAATATAAGGAGATTTCAATTTTTTTTTTTTTTAAATATTTAGCTCAAACCTCTCCCACCCCCAAATTTAGAAGGCAACAAGGTACTCATTGCTGAAATTGAATTATGTAGTTGCTTTTGAAATATTTTGCAAAAGAGGTTGAGATAAAGCTTGCACGCATACTAATTGCAAGAAATGTTTCCTAAGGCAACATTTTAAGGCTAAGTACTAAATACTTATCATAACAAATCAAGTATTAGCTAGCACAAGTATCATCATTGACGTTATTGGAAAAACATATCAAAGCAAGGAGAAATATCAAGAAATCAGTATACATAAACAAGGGACAAATGCAAAGAAAAGACATGCGGTTAATGAGCAATTTGTCAATTCATTCAATTCGACTAGTATATAAAACGATTTAAGAGTACAAAACATTGAATGAAAATATTAAAAAAAATTCTACAAAAACACCACAAATTTAGTTTCCTCCCGCATTGTTACTATTATTAGGTAGGGGAAGAAAGACTTCTTCTTCTGGGAAGTGTAGTGGTTGTTGAAGATGCAACGGGATAGTGGGGCTAGTGAGCAGTTAAGCAAGTACTTCTTGGATGTATTGCAAGGTGAAACAGAATTTCTCATGTTGCAATCACTGCGTCTGATGCCGGATGAAGTTTCCCATCAGAATCTGTTGGCAGTGAACTTGCCGAATTTGATGCTAAACAAATTCTCAGAGCTCGCGTTCTCGTTTTGTGAGCTCTTGGTGCTGTCACATAATTGTGGCTTGTTGGCACGTTACCTCATCAAGGCCTCCTAGGAGTGGCTCTCGGACATCATCGTGCAAGAATTTGTACAACTCATCGAAGTCTTTGTGCTCATTTTCAGACATTTGAGGAACATTGTGCTGAGTTCACTCTTCGGTAGGTGGTGGACGCTTGCTAGCCCCACCAACGCCTGATCCTTCCCCTTAGTGAAAAATAGGAGGAAGAAGGCTTGAGTCATCAGTAGAAAATGTTGAGAAATGGATGCCTAGAAGATGTTACTCCTTAGAAATTAGAGCTTTACCCTTGGTTCTTTCAGGTGGTGGAGGAGGTGTGTTTTTCCTTGGCTCAAAGGGTAGTTGGGGATAGAAAAGATCTCAGTGAGGATAGAAGGGTACTCATTTAGGTAAATATTGAGGCTAGGCAACTCGTTTCTTAACCACTTTTGAGGCGATGAGATGATCACAACCTCAGAGTCACGAGTGGGCGATGGAGTTTGTCGTCTATGCTGCGATAGAAGGGATCTTTCTTCAATTTCTTCTCTTTTTTCAGGCTCAAGGTGGAGGGATGGTGACCGCCTATTCTCTTCAATCCTTGGTGACTCAATCACAACTATTTCTTCTACAGGTGAGGACGATGGGTTGTTTGGCTCTGTGGTCTCGGCAAACTTCTTTGTCAGCCTTCTTCTTTTAGGCTGTGACAGTTGTGACTTGTGAAGGGGCACCTTTTGATACTGAGAAGGTTGCTTCTTAGGATTTTCTTGCTTGATCGCCTTATGCTAAAGTGGTGAGTCCTTCAACAGCCTATGGAGAATATTATTTGTGATGATTCCTCACACAAGTATTTCTTCAGTTTCTTCAAACATTCCCCGAGTTGCACTGAGCTTGGTCACTAAGAAGGGAAAGAACAGCTGTCCCCTTGGCTTATAGAATATGGCCCTAATTTGGACTGTAATGATGCATACAACATCAATAGTGATACATCGCATGATGTAGTAGATCGCCATGACTCGATCCCTAGAGATGGAGATGTCATGCGTGGTGGGGAGTAGGTTTCTTGTGAAACCCGGATTTCAATTTTTCTACATAAGTAGGTAATTAAGGGAATTAACTAAGTATAAGTTAAATCATATGTTGAAGAAAAGGAAAAATCTAAGTGTTGAATAGATTTTTCTTTGAGTAACTTTAAGTTGAGGCTTAACTAGTAAAAATTTGGCTAAGTGTGAAGTCAAAAGAAACCATGCGTTTGACGTTAGGAAACATTAACGCATGAGGTGTTATGGTTGATGCCCTAAAGTCTTGTGTCTTGTAGTTTGTAAATAGTTTGTGCGAACGCTTGTGATGTATAATATATGATATTTTACTTCACTTCTTGATTTTGCTCAGTTGAATGTTTTATTTGCTTTACCACAAATCAATAAACCTAAAATCCCTAGTTATCTAGATGTAACTTAAACATGTATGTGGTGACATACAAGTGGATCATGTCTTAAGTGATAACCAAAATGGTCTGTAATATATGGATAAAGAAGGGAAACCTTATCCTAAAAACAGTACGGATGCGGCTCGCTTTGTGGAATGGTCACAAGTGTTGTGATTTGTCACAGATGGTCTGATCCTGATCATTCGTGTAGGGGACAGGCGAGCGGTGGTGTCCTATACAAAGAGTTTGTATAAGACCTGACCACAAAGTGTTAACATCTCGTTATATAACACCGTTCATGACAGAGACTTCACTTCACTAGGATGATCATAGGTAATATGACCTCAATCCTGAGTGAGTTGAGAACTCCTACCATTGAGGGCGGTTCTTTGATTTGTACGGGTGTGAGTATCCATGTCGCCAACTCAAACCTACCACTTTGGGGGTTCGTCTGATTTGGTAGCTGGGAACTCAGCTACACAAGATGGAATTCACTTCTTCTCCAAAGCAGGGGCAAGTAGATAGATAACTTCCTTAAGGGCTGATTCCAGGGCTTGAACAATGTGGCACCACATACATTCTCTTGGCTCGAGAGGTGTTTACACATAGTTGGACTATGATGTATTATTCATTGGAGGAATCAATGGTACTTAAGAACTGAGATGAAACTATAGGGGCAAAACGATAAATTGGCCCAGTTGTACTTACGAGCATCTGTGAAGGGTCATTGTACTCATGATTAGTTATATCCGATGGACACAAAAATATATCTGTGGTAAGAAAAGTTCAGCCATTGGTCTTTAGTGGAATGTCTGACAGTTAACGAATGGTGGATCTCGTGGCTAAAGAGTTTAGTCAGCTATTCACGTACCGTTGGAGCTTCGAGCCATAGGTTCATAAGGTCCCCTTGGTAGCTTGGATAAAGTTGAGAATCAGTTTTTGGGTCAGTTTGAAATGTTCAAATTGACAAGAGGCAGTTCGATTATATATGATATAATTGAACTGGTTAATTATATATGATATAATTGACTAAATGTATGAGATACATTATTTTGGAGGAAAATAGATATAAATATGATTTATATCAAGTAGAGGAGAAATTACTATAGTAGATATATGATATCAAACTATAAGTTAAGAATATAATATGATTATATTCATTATTTAATTAAATAGGCGGTTATAAGATAATTGTTCGAGAATTTCTCTGGAATCGTGCGAAAGTGGACAAATTGAATTCGGTTATTGTAATTGAAGAATAAAATGAAAATTGGTTTCATTTTGTAAGAGACGCAGAAATTCGCTCATGGTATGAATCCATACGATCGCTTAACGTTGAGAGCCTGTATGATAGCGCCCATCGTTCTAAACAATTGCACACCCGTGCACTAAACGATCGCACGTGATTTCTAAATGATCGGTTACTTTTTCTAAACAATCGCTTAGCATGCCGAGCAGACCTAAACGATCGCTTATTATTTGCTAGACGATCGCTTAGTAAAACCTAGATGATTGTGTATCTTTTCCTAAACGACAAGCACCCGACTATACGATAGGCATCTACTATCTCCCACTTGCTTGTTTGTACTATACGATCGTCTTTTCCTCCTCCCTCTACCAATTCTATCAAATTCCACCATTTGAATTCTCACTCCGAGAATACCAAGGACTTTGGGTGGTGGTGTCGTCCCCAGTTGCTGTTGGTTCGTACATTGCCGTTCGTGTAAACGACCGTGGTACTGTTAAGTGACTGCTTGCTAGGCGATAAAGAGCATAGAGGAGTTGCTTCCACTGGACTGAGTTCTAGTGAAGATTGTCTTCAACTGGTATGTTTACTCAGTCTTTTGTATTTTATTTGTTAAAGCATGCCTGTAATTAGTGTTACAATGCATATCTATTTGTTAGAATGTATGTATGGTAATTCGGTCACAATGAAATCAGAAAGATCTGCATGCGCTCATGGATACTCTTGTTCATGAGTTCTTTCAATTAGTATCAGAGCCAAGTTGCTGATATTCCAATTTCATTGATGCAAAGAATTGCATATACATTCGTGGTGGGTGCATATCTACTTTTTGTTTAATTATTAAATTATTTGTGGATGTGTGGATTAATGGAGTTTTCTAGGATGAAACCTCTGTTTGATTAATTCTTTTGTGTTTTCGATTAATTGTAAAGGCCCCTGTGTTTTCGGGCATAGTTAATTGTTATCGAGTCTATAATTCAAAGTTAGTTTGAGTCTTGAGTCATTCGTGAAGAAGTTCGGAGCAAGGGTTGCTGTTCTTCGAGAAATAAGACGATCGAGAGTTGATCGGGTCGTGTAAACGATGAGGTAAGAGATCGCTAAGTATCAGATGCTCGGGTGTAGTTTAATGCGCGCGTGAACTAGACGATCGTTTAACCCAACAAGCTTCATCGCTTGGTAACTGATTAAATGATCGCGGAGTATCGCATGGTAAATCGTTTACCTTTCGCCGCGTTAAGTGATCACCTAGATGATCAGGCTTTGCAGCCTCGTTGTCATCTAAGCGATCGTTTAGTTTTTCGTGCTATCATTTAGTGTGCATTAAGCGATCATTTACCTGCGGCGTTTACTAAACGATGGAGTTTCAACTGGCGGTTCAAGACCCGATTCCCCTGTGAACTGGTTTGCTCGATAGGAAATGTAATAGATAGAGTTATTTCATTCCAATTTTTGTAAAGGTTCATCCTGATCCATTAATCTTTGGTTTAGTACATGAGATGTATGGTTATTTATATGTCGTATGGTATGCACATATAGTAAATCCCACCTTAGGTTATGCATTGGTCATGCATCATCTCTTTATTGTAAATGTTATAATTTATAGAAGCATGATTTAATTATGTAAGAGCATGCTCATGCATCATATAATATAAGAGTTATATTTATGCATCCATAAAAAGCATTGACATGCATCATCTTTATATTATAATTGTTATAGTATAAGGGTGTATGGAAAGTATGTTTGCTTGATTATTACACGTATATAAAAGTTATGTATAGTAATGACCGAACATTGTATGAAGCATGACACTTAGGTTTCTTTATAAGCGTTATAAACACCTAGTTATGCACAATGTGTTTTAATTGTTTTTTTTTAATGGTTAAAGAGAAATTCGAACTAAAAGCAATAAGAAATACATGCATGCTCACTTAAGTTTAATTCATGGCTTTAAAATGTTTAAAACTTGGATAGCATAGACCTAAGATCACGGTTCTAATATGATTAACAACTCTTAGACTTCAATCTTTTAATCAATTTAATAGTATTAAATTGACTAATAAAAGGTTAAAGTGTAGCAAATCTATCTATAAGGAACCTTTTGTCTAAGGAGGGTTCTGTCTAGGCTGGGGTATTTAAGTTGACGGAAACATAACACCCCTACCTGGGAACCTACGTGGAAAGGTGAATTAGATAGATTTGGTGCATGCATGCAAGTTAAGAACAGTCCATTAAAGTGTTTAAATGTGAATACTTGAACTTGTTTATTTCATAGACAAAAGTTGTTTATAAGCGACTTAAAGAAATGACTTAGACTAAAATCAGTAGCCGGATTGTCTAGGTTAATGAACCCCTAGGTAGAACATTCAGTGGGAGGTACTTGGGGCATATGATGCATCATTTAAACCTTTCACGTTTCTTCTATATAGTCCATACCGTGAGATTTACCTTTGGCCTTATGGCACCTTGGGAGTGTGCCCTAAAGGATGGTGTTTGGGTAGGTCAATATCAAGGTGGATGGAGAGAGTGTTCATAGTAAGTGGGAGCAGGAAGTGCGACAACATATCCCACGGTCTCCCTCGTTGGATTGAATAAAGTTACTGTGCATCACCTCGAAGCACCTTGGGAGTGTCCCCCTATAGGATGACAGTTTTGCGCGTTTCTTTATTTGATCTTCTGTAAGAGGATAAAGTTACTTAGTCTCTTGTCCTAATCTGCTTCTTCCCTATGTGGGCTTATTAGGGAAGGACTCTGGCACCGAAAGCGAAAGGTCATACTTACGTGGAATAGTTAAAAGTTAATAGTTCTGGACCAAATAAATGGTGGCTGTTAGGTTCAGTTCCAAGAGTTAGTTATGCCTAATGGTTGAGAATGTCTCATCCCAGTAAAGGGGCATCTGATCACCCCACCAGTGACGTTTCTCCTGCCTCGCTGGGACATTATTGCAAAATAGAAGTCTTACATTTAGGGTACTTGAAACTGTTTTGCAAAATTAATTGGGTAAAATGTGGTTTAGAAAAATCTATTAAAAGTTTTGTTCATTTTTCAGCAACAAGTTTTGAAAAATGACCATAGCCGCAATTGCTTTGGTTAGCATCGAAAAATTAACTGGCGATAATTTTTCGACATCGAAACTCATGATCATGACAATACTAATCATTGAGGATCTCATATTTGCCCTTACGGAGGCCTGTCCTCTTATTCTAGCTCCGAATACTGCTCGAAATGTTCGAGAAGCATACGAGAAATGAACATGAGCAAATGAGAAGGCCCAAACCTATATCTTGGCAAGTCTTAATGACGTCTTAGCCAAGAAGCATGAGCCCATGGTCTTAGCGCGTGAGATCATGGAGTCCCTACAGGGATGTTTGGACAACCGTCTGAACAGCTCAAGCATGAGGCTCTTAAGTATATATTCAACTCCAAAATGGACGATGGTGCTACATGATAAGCGTGAGAACTAGACGATAGGCGAAGCGCTAGACGATGGCGCTACACGATAAGCGTGAGCACTAAACGATAGACGAAGCACTAGACGATGGCACTACATAATAAGCGTAAGAACTACAGGATAAGCGGGTGCGTTAGACGATAAGGTCAGTGCTACACGATGAGCGATAATGAGAGATACACGATGAGCGACAACGAGATCATTAGGTGATAAGCGACAACGAGAGATCACAAGATGATGGAGCTATGCGATGGGGCATATGCACTATGCGATAGGTGGAGACACTAGATAATGAGCGACAGCGAGAGGGCCGGATGATGAGCGACAGCGAGGGGCTTGGATGATGAGCTACAATGAGAGATTACTAGGTGATAAGCTATGCGATGAGTGCAAGAGCTACACAATGAACTAGACGATATGTTTATGCGTTGCTGAGGCTTGCGGTACACAAGGCTAATGGATTCACCCAGACAATTGGCTAAACCGAGAAGAGGTTGACCTTGAGTTAGTAGGAGGTGGACAAATAGAGTTTCATGCAAAGAAGTCTTATGCATGAGGAAGACAACTCAAACTTCATGCAAGTAGGTGAGTGGCATGGACGTAGGTGAGTGGCATGGGAGTAGGTGGTGGCAAAGCTTTGTACAGACACTCCAAAAGTTTCTAAAAAAGGAGGTTTCATGCATTGGGGACTTTGTGAGATGATGAGGATCAATTCCTAAAGCCTATAAATGCGACCACAAGTCTTCTCTTCTGTTCATAACACAAATTCTTTTCAAAGTATATTAGGAAGAGTGTTTGAGAGTAGATTCAGAAGAAGCTATACGTTGATCAAGTGGTTTCAAGAGGAGGAGATGCTATCGGACAGTGAGGTCTTGAAGTAACATCAGCCACTTGAAATCTCTGAGAGTCTAGTTTTCAAGGTAGGCCTGCCAAAGAAGAAGCTCCAAGGAATCAGGTTGGAGAGTGAGGATTCCGGCCAAACCATGAGAAGTTCTGAGCTGAGATTTTAAGGTAAACTTCTTGAGACATTCTTTAACATGTTTGTAGAAGGACATCTCTCAAAATAAGATCTGGAACTATGAGTAATCTAAGCTTGAAGTTGAATATGGACTTTAGGGTTTAAAAGGGAGTCTGAGGAAACCAAGGAACTTCTAGAGAGAAACATTCCTACCCTACCAAGGTGAGTGGTAATTTCCTGTAAGTCTTAAGCATATCTTTTAGAGTATATGTATATGCTTATGTTGTGAATGAGTAATTAGGATGAGAATGAGAATATGTGATTGGGATGGTCAGGGTGTCAATAAACCTAGTTATTGAATCCGGAGTAGAACCTCACGGGATGGTCAGGGGACCAAGAGGTTTAGTTCCTGAGCCTATGGGAGGAACCTCATATGGGATGGTCAAAGGATCGATAGGCCTAGTTTCTGAGCCCATAAACAGGGATCTATGTGCATATAGGGAGCATAGGAGAGTATGCGTTTATGATTAGTAACAGTTTAACTATCTACTATGTGTGTAGGTAGAGTTGAAAATAGACTTGTATGTCTAGTACCAGTTTAACTATCTACCATGTGCATAAGTAGAACAGACTCATTCAAGATTTAGGTTTGAGTATTAACCTCGTATTTGTGATATGCTTGTATATTTATGAGTTGAAATAGACTCTAGAAGTTGCTTACCATTCACTGAGCTTCTTGAATCTCATTCTTTTCTTTCATGTTTTTCTTCCCAGGTAGCGAAAGGTGAGGAGTTCCAGGGTGTTGCTAAGGTCAAGATCCACCACACCATAGTCACACTTTCAATTTTAGAGTTGTTGTTGTAAACTTTGTAATTAAGTATGGGAGTTATATAAACGTTATACTATTTATAATAAAATAAGTTTAGTCAAACAGTTGTTGTTTATATCCTTGGCTTAAAGTTTTATGAGAGTACAGAGGTTCAGACGGGCAGTATGTATCACAAAAGAGTGGTATCTTTGGTCCGTCGCACCTCCCCTCGAGCTTAGAAGGCAGGCTTGGGAGAGGGTGTGACATTTCTTTTGATGAAGTAAAACCATACGTTCGCTTCTGGGGTGAGGCTATGTGGTGACAGTGTTTTGATCCTTTTTGTTGAGACTGT
The DNA here is from genome assembly GCF_009727055.1 of Benincasa hispida. Classification (NCBI taxonomy): domain Eukaryota; kingdom Viridiplantae; phylum Streptophyta; class Magnoliopsida; order Cucurbitales; family Cucurbitaceae; genus Benincasa; species Benincasa hispida. The sequence goes on along the minus strand of NC_052351.1, from coordinate 38,592,335 downwards.
CTCCTTTGTCCCAAGCTTGGCTACCACCCTCAAAGCTTCTTTCATTTTTTCTTGTGTTGGTTCTTCAATGATTCTATTGCTTTCGGTCTGGGGATCTGCGATTAGGTTGAAGAGTGTGTTGATTCGTTTGACGCCGAATCCAATCTTTTGATATCTAATCTTGGAGACATATTTGCTGTCATGAGGGGTCTCTTCAGAGAATGTGTGGACCACTCGTGGTTTCAACTTTTGCAGTCCTTCACAAAATTCCCACCACCTCATGTTGCTTTCTACATTCATTATGAAAGTGGGAAGTGGACCATATTTGGGGAAGAATCCCATATCCAATAATAGCGGTGATCACTTCTTCAATGCCTTCCTCTCTGTTACCTCAATGGGCACTTTGGCTTTATCTTTTATTTTCTCATTAGGGCCAACAGATACCCTACTTCCCTTGCCTCTTTCTTTTGTCGATGTGGTCCCTTTATTCATCGCTTTGTTTTCAGATTTCTTAGGCTGCTTTTTCCTTGCAGCCTCTCTTTTTTCCTCCTTTCCTTTCGATCACCACCCTTTTTGGCGATCTAGCGATGCTCTCCTCCATCTCTTATTATATTTATAACCTGTAGTTTAATATTATTGGGGTTGACGCCCTAAACTCTCGTTGGGTCCTATAGTTTGTAAATATTGTATTGAATAAATGCTTGTGATGTAATAATATATGATATTTTCTTCACTATTGTCTATGAAACATGGGATGTTTTATTTGCTTTACCACAAGCCAATAAACTAAGATCCATAGTTGTCGTTCTAATTTAAGCATGTATGTGGAGACATACAAGTGGATCATGCCTTAAGTGATAACCAAAATGATCTGTAGTATATAGATATATAAGGGAAACCTTATCCTGGTGACGGTACGAATACGACCCACTTTGTAGAATAGTTACAAGTGTTGTGACTTGCTACAGATGGTCTGATCCTGATCAATCATGTGGAGACATACAATTGGGGGCATCCTATATAAAGGAGTTTATATAAGACCGAACAACGAAGTGTTATAGTCTCGTTATATAACGTTGTTCATGACAGAGACTTCACTTCACTAGGATGACCATAGGTAACATGACCTTAATCTTGAGTGAGTTGGGAACTTCTGTCTTTGAGGGTGGTCCTTTGATTTGCATGGGTGCGAGTGGCCAGATTGTCGACTCAAACCTACCACTTTAGGGATTCGTCTGATATGGGAGCTGGGAACTTAGCTACACAAGATAGAATTCACTCCTTCCACGAAGCAGGGGTAAGTAGATAGATTGCTCCCTAGATCAAGGAGAAGAAGAAGGCTAAGGCCAAGGCCAAACAAGGTAAATATGATTTACTGGTTTTGGAAACGTGTTTAACAAAAAATGATGATTCTGTCTGGATTATTAACTCAAGGGCCACTAATCATGTTTGTTCTTCTTTTCAGGGGATTAGATCCTGGTGGTAGCTAGAGGCTGGAGAGATGACGATGCGAGTAGGCATCATGCATGTTGTCTCAGCTGTGGCAGTGGGAGGGATCCAGTTGACTTTACAGAAGAAGTTTATAATTCTGAATGATGTTTATGTAGTTCCCAAGTTAAAGAGGAACTTGATTTCTATAAAGTGCCTGATACAGTGTAATTATACTCTTAATTTTCAATTGAATAAAGTGTTTACTCATAAAGATGGAGTTGAAATCTATTTAGTAAATCTGGAAAAATATGTTCAGCAAATATGGAAAATAATTTGTATGTGCTAAGGCCGTTAGCAACGAGTTCCCTCCATAACATAGAGATGTTTAAAACTGTCGTAACTCAAAATAAACAACAAAAGGTTTCTTCAAAAGAAAATGCCCAACTTTGGCACCTTCGATTAGGGCACATCAATATCAATAGGATTGAGTGGTTGGTGAAGAATGGACTTCTAAGCAAGTTAGAGGAAAATTCTTTACCGATGTGCAAATCTTGCCTTGATGGTAAGATGACTATAAGACCTTTTACTTGAAAAGGTTATCGAGCCAAAGAGCCTCTAGAGTTAGTGCATTGTAACCTTTGTGGTTTGATGAATGTGCGAGCCAGGGGAAGCTATAAGCATATCATCACTTTTATTGATGATTACTCTCGGTATGGGTATGTTTATTTAATGCAATGGAAGTCCGAATCCTTTGAAAAGTTCAAAGAGTTCAAGGCTGAAGTTGAAAACGCATTGGATAGACGGATTAAAATACTTCAATTCGATTGTGGTGGAGAGTTTTTGGATTATGGGTTCCAAAACTATTTGATAGAACATGGAATCGTTTCCCAACTCTCAACGTCGGGTGCACCTTAGCAAAATGGTGTAGCGGAGAGAAGAAATAGAACCTTGTTGGACATGGTTCAGTTGATGATGAGTTATGCTTCCTTACGAGACTCGTTTTGGGGTTTTTCAGTGGAGACTGCAGTGTATATTCTCAATTGTGTTCCTTCTAAGAGTGTTGCGAGAACACCTTTGGAGT
>NC_052351.1:38570356-38589174 GCF_009727055.1 Benincasa hispida | reverse complement strand
CTTCAAGGCTAGACTTGTTGCAAAGGGTTACACCTAAGTGGAGGGAGTTGACTATGAGGAGACTTTCTCACCTGTTGCCATGTTGAAGTCTATCCGAATCTTCCTGTCCATTGTCGCATTTTATGATTATGAGATATGGTAAATGGACGTCAAGACTGCCTTTCTGAATGGTAATCTTAAGGAGACCATTTATATGGTGTAGCCGGAGGGATTTATAGCCGAAGGTCAAGAATAAAAGGTTTGCAATCTGAATCGGTCTATTTATAGGCTGAAACAGTCATCTTGATCTTGGAACATTCAGTTTGATTCTGTGATCAAATCATACGGCTTTGAGCAAAATGTTGATGAGCGTTGTGTCTACAAGAAAATCATCAACAGTTCAATAGTTTTCCTAATGTTATATGTAGACGATATCCTACTCATTGGGAATGATGTTTGGACTACTGACTGCAGTTAAGAACTAGCTAGCAACCCAATTCTAAATGAAAGATTTGGGAGAGGCTTAGTTTGTTTTTGGTATTCAGATTTTTCGGGATCGAAAGAACAAAGTGCTAGCGCTATCTCAAGCATCATACATTGACAAAATGTTGCTTAAGTACTTGATGTAGAACTCCAAATGGGGCCTACTGCCTTTCAGGCATGGAGTTCTATATGTCCTAAGACGCCTAAAAAAGTTGAGGAGATGAGACGAGTCCTATGTGTATCTACTGTTGGTAATTTGATATATGTGATGCTCTGTACTAGACTAGAAATATACTATGCTGTGAGGATAGTCAGTAGGTATCAGTTTAATCTAGGACAGGGTCACTAGACCGCAGTCAAGAATATCCTTAAGTATCTTCGGAGAACGAGGGACTGCATGCTCGTGTATGGAACTAAGGATTTTATCCATACTGGATACGCGGACTCTGACTTTCAAACTGATAAGGATTCTCGGAAATCCACTTCAAGGTCAGTATTTACTCTTAATGGAGGAGCAATAGTGTGGCAAAGCACTAAGTAGGGGTGCATCGCCTACTCCACGATGGAGGCCCAATACGTAGTGGCTTGTGAAGCTGCTAAGGAGGCCTTTTGGCTCAGAAAGTTTTTGACTGATCTGGAAGTTGTTCCAGACATGTCTAGGCCTATTACCCTCTATTGTGGACAATAGTGGTGCTATGGTAAACTTCAAGGAGCCTAAGAGTCACAAGCGCGGCAAACGGAAGTATCATCTTATCCACGAGATAGTGCATCGAGGGGACGTGATAGTCACGTAGATCGCTTCAGGCACAACATTACTGACCCGTTTATGAAGGCTTTCACAGTGACAGTTTTTTAGGGTCACCTTCAGAGCATGGGTCTACGGGACCGCCCACGGCTGGACTAGAGCAAGTGGGAGATTTTTTTACTGGGCCTTAGTGCCCTAATTTATTGTTTTGTACTAGTTGTTTTGTACACCCCACTCGCTTTAGGACAAGTGGGTGTGATGTTGGGGTTGATGCCCTAAACTCTTGTTGGATTCTGTAGTTTGTAAATACTGTATTGAACAAACACTTGTGATGTAATAATATATGATATTTGCTTCACTATTGTCCATGAAACATATGAGATGTTTTATTTGCTTTACTACAAACCAATAAACTAAAATCCCTAGTTATCGTTCTAACTTAAGCATGTATGTGGAGACATACAGGTGGATCATGCCTTAAGTGATAACCAAAATGGTATGTAGTATATGGATATAGGAATGAAACCTTATCCTGGTGACGTTACGGATACGGTCTGCTTTGTAGAACAATTACAAGTGTTGTGACTTGCTACAGATGATTTGATCCTAATCATTTATGTGGAGACATGTGAGTAGGGGCGTCCTATACAAAGGAGTTTGTATTAAGACCAGACCATGAAATGTTTATAGTCTTGTTAATAACGTTGTTCATGATAGAGACTTCACTTCACTAGGATGACCATAGCGTGTAAACATGACCTTAATCCTGAGTGAGTTGGGAACTCCTGCCTTTGAGGGTAGTTCTTTGATTTGTATGGGTGCGAATGGCCAGATTGCCGACTCAAACCTATCACTTTGGGGATTTGTCTGATTTGGGAGCTGGGAACTCAGCTACACAAGATGGAATTCATGCCTTCCCTGAAGCAAAGGTAAGTAGATGGATTGCTCCCTTAAGGGCTGATTCTGGGGCTTGAACAATGTGGCGCCACAGACTTTCTCATGGTCCGAGTTTATTTTATATTGTACACGTTTTTATATTGTATTGTACATTAGTCTCCCGAGGCATTAGGACAACTGGGAGATTGTTGGGATTGGTGTCTTAATTCTCCCGGAGTCTCGTTGTTTGTAATATATACACATTGTTTATGAATAAAATAAGAGTTATTTCATTTTGGCATTTTCTCATATACAATAAACAAAGCTCTATGGTTATTATATGTAAACTTAAGAATGTATATGAGATATACAAGTGGATCATGCCTTAAGTGATAACCTAAATAGGTTTGTAGTATAAGGATTAAGGTGGGATACCTGATCCTGGTGACACTATAGATACTGCCCGCTTTGTAGAGGTTTGCAATTGTTGTAAACCACTACAGATGGTAGATTCTGACCATTCATGTAGAGACATGTGAGCGGGGGTGTCTTATACAAAGAGTTTGTACAAGACTGGACCACGAGATGATTCGTGTCTATATATAATGTTGTTGATACTAGAGACTTACATCTCACCTAAACGACCATAGGTGACATGACCTCAATCTTGAGTGTTTTCAGAACTCTTGCCTTTGAGGGCGGTCCTTTGATTATTATGGGTGAGAGTGGCTAGATTGTCAACTCAACATGCCTACCTTTTTTGGGACTTGTCTGATTTGGGAGCTGGGAACTTAGTTACACAAGATGGAATTCACTTCTTCCCCGAAGCAAAGGTAAGTAGATAGATTGCTCCCTTAAGAGATGATTCGGGGGCTTGAACATAATGGCCACAGCTTCTCTTTGGACGAAAGGACTCAATCATAGTAGAACTATGACTTATGTTCATTAGAGGGATTCGTGGTATTTAAAGAGTTAGATGTAACTACAGGGGCATAATGGTTATTGGCCAAGCTGTACTTACGAGCGATCTATGAAGGGTTATCGTACTGTTGATTGGTTAAGATGGACACATAATATATATGTAGAAAGGAAAGTTCAGCTGTTGGTCTTTAGTGGAGTGTCTGGCAGTTAACGGATGGTAGATCCCATGACTAAAGAGTTTAGTTAGTTATTCACGTACCATTGAAGCTTCGAGCTACAGGTTCATAAGGTCCCCTTGGTACCTCAATGGATTCAAGTTGAGAATTAGTTCTTTGTGTTGATTTGAAATGTTTAAATTGATAAGAGGTATTTCAATTATATATGATATGATCGGTATGGTGTATGAGATACATCTAATGGAGGATTAATGTAAATGAGATTTACATTAAGGACCATGAAATAGAAAAAGAGCTATGGTTTATATGTTTCATGAGAAGAAATATTAAAACTATAGGTTATATGTATATATGGTAGGTTGGTTATCATGTATATTTATAATAATATTAATTATTGGATAATTATCTCTTTTTCTCTAATAACCAATTGAGTGGGAGGTTATTGGTGGTTTCATGGTAACCATGAGATAAAAGGAAAAATGTTATCTTAATTTTAGAAGTGGTTGAAAAGTTTCCACTCTCGAGAATTACTCACGTAAAGGTTGTCAAGTAAATCAAATTTACTAAACGACAGCTTGGAGAGACTAGACGATTGTGGAGTATTTCTATACGATAGACACTTAGCTGGCCGATGAGCTAAACGATCGTGCAACTTTAGCTAAACGATCGCATAGCTTTTGTTAAACGATTGGGTATCATCTATACGATAGACACTGTCATCTCCCACTTGCTCAATCGTTTACACGATTTTTCTTCCTCCGGTCTCTGCCTCTAACCAAGTCCACATAGAGCCCACACTTTGGATTCTCACACCGAGAATACCAAGGTAGCTTTTGTGGTGGTGTCATACTCAACTCAACACTAGTCGAGGTTCTGTGGAGGCCATTCATAGAATTCATTGTGTTCGTGACCTTGGTGATCGCTGTGTTCGTGGTCATGTTGATCGTGCAGTGTAACGGTCGAGTGGACGAGTGTTCGTTATTGCAGTCTTGGAGTTTGTTCGAGCGTTCGTGATCAAGGGTGTTGAATATGAGTCTTCAAAGGTTTGTGAATTCTTCCTTTGATCGTTTAGTAAAGCATGCTTTAATTTTGCTTCATGCATAACCATATGTTTCCGTTTGTGAACTGTAATTGTTAATGTTCGAATACGATTGAATATTGGAACTATACTTCCGTTGCCCATGGAAATCTTCATGTATGATTTCCTTTAATCCACACATAGTAGGACTATGTTGTATTGTTCATTTGAGGGATCAGTGGTACTTAAGGAATTAGATGTAAGTACAGGGAAAAACGGTAAATTGGCCCAGCTGTGAAAGGTTATTATACTGTTAATTGGTTATATCCGATGGACACAAAAATATATATGTGGTGAGAAGAATGCAGTTGTTGGTCTTTAGTAGAATGTCTGTCAGTTAACGGATGGTGGATCTCGTGGCTAAAGAGTTTAGTCAGCTATTCACGTACCATTGGAGCTTCAAGCCACAGGTCCATAAAGTCCCCTTGGTAGCTCAATAGATTCAAGTTGAGAATAAGTTTTTGGGTCAGTTTGAAATATTCAAATTGATAAGAGGGAGTTTGATTATATATGATATGATTAAACTGGTCAATTATATATGATATAGTTTACATGATGTATGACATACATTAATTGGAGGAAAATTATATAAATATGATTTATTTCTAGTGGAGGAGAAAATGACTATGGTTTATATGTTGCAGCATATGATGTGATATTAAAACTATAGGTTATAAATATAATATGATTATATTTATTTATAATTAAACAATTATGAGATAACTGTTGGTGGTTTTTCTCCATAACCGTATGACATAGTGGGAGGTTGCATTCAGTTTTTGAAAATGAAGGATAAAATGAAAATAGTTTTCATTTTGCAATGAGATCGGATAATCGCTTCAGGATTCATACACTGTCCATCGTCTAGCTAATGAAAGCATACACGATAGCTTAAGTTTTCCTAAACGATCGTGTACACACGCATATTTCTTAAACGATCTTATAACTTTTTTTTTCTAAACGATCATGCACGAGAGAGAGTTTTCCTAAACGATTGTTTAAACGATCAGCCCGTTTATTAAACGATCGTGCATCTGTTTCTAAACGATTAAGCATCTGTCTATACGATAGACTTTAAACCTTTCTCACTTGCTTGGTCATTGTGTGCGATCATTCTTTCTTCCTTCCCTCCACGAAATCCAACAGAGCCCACACCTCTTGGATTATCACTCTGAGAATACCGAGGTTACTGAGTGGTGGTGTCTTCCTTGCTGCCTGTCCATGTAGAAGACCGTGCGGTGGTGAGCAACAGCGAGATTTGGTGGACAACTGACTTGACGATCACAACAACAACGACAGTTGCTGATTGTTAGAAGAGTTCTTCAAGAGGTATGTCTCATGTTCCTTTGTTGTTTGTTATTAAAAGCATGCCGTAATTTGTTAGTAGATGCACAACTTATTGTATGTTTGTGAATGCGGTATTTCTGTCACAATGAATTTGGAACAATCTTACTTCCGCTCATAAGTATTCTTTGATAAGAGTTCCTTCAAATATTTCATCATATGAAACATATAAACCATAGTTCTTTTTCTATTTTATGGTATTTAATATAAATCATGTTTATATTAATTCCTCCAATTAATAATGTATCAAATACATCATATCAATTATATCACATATCGAATCAATTTAATTATATCATATACAATCAAATTTCCTCCTTTTAATTTGAACACTTCAAACTAACCCAAAATCTTATTCTCAACTTGAATCCATTGAGCTACCAAGGGACCTTATGGACCTGCAGCTTGAAGCTCCAACTGTACGTGAATAACTAACTAAACTCTTTAATCACGAGATCAATCAGCCGTTAACTGTGGTCACTCCATTAAAGACCGATAGTTGCATTCTTCGCACTACATATATATTTCTATGTCTATTGGACATAACGAATCAACAGTGCGATGACTCTTCACAAATCGCTCGTAAGTACAGCTTAAGTTACATAAAATGACCTCAGATCTTAGTTTATTGGATCGAGTAAATGCTTATAAAATAACACTTATTTTATTAATAAAAATATGTTTATAGAGTGTTTACAAACTATGAGACTACCAGAAGAATTAGGACACCAATCCTAACAATCTCCTACTTGTCCTCAATCCTCGGGAGACTAATGTACAATACAAAATACAATAAACTAAGGCATACTCTATACCCCAGTAACATCTCCGACTTGCCCTAAACAAGGTGCCGCATATCCCATAGACCCAGACTCTCAAGATGACCCTCGAACACTTTAGCCATGACAGCCTTTGTAAACGGATCAGCAACGTTGTGCTCCGACGCGATCTTCATGAAAATCACATCATCGCGATGCACAATCTCTTAGATCAAATGATACTTTTTTTCTATGTTCTCGCCTCTTCGGTGACTCCAAGGTTCCATAAAATTTTCCACAACCCCGATCATACCTCGATAAGTCTTTATGTCCACACATTTACCTTTTTCATCTTTGTCAAGCTTAGTGATAGTACTCATAGGAGTTTTTGCAATTTTACCTTCACTGAATTTGAACCTCTTAAGCAAATCCCTTGTGTATTTTTCTTGACTTATGAAAATACCATCCTTGTGTTGTTTGATTTGGATTCCAAGGAAGAAACTAAGTTCTCCCAACATACTCATCTTAAACTCACTATGCATACACTAAGAAAATTCTTCACACAAAGTTGAATTAGTAGAACCAAATATAATATCATCCACATATATTTGCACTTTAAGCATATCAATATCCTTAACCTTAATAAAGAGAGTAGTATCAATTTTTTCCATTTTAAAGCCATTATCAAGTAAAAAATTGGTCTTGGAGCTTGTTTTAAGCCATAAAGAGCATTTTTCAACTTATAAACATGATTAGGCAAATCAAAACTTTCAAAACCTGGAGGTTGTTCTACATAAACTTCCTTCACAATATAACCATAAAAAGGCACTCTTCACACACATTTGATACAAAATGAAATTCTTATAAAAGGCAAAAGCAAGCAACATTCTAATAGCTTTTAATCTAACAACTAGTGCAAAAGTTTTTTCATAATCTATACATTCTTCTGGAAAATAACCTTGAGCTACAAGTCTAGCTTTGTTTCTGATGATATTCAAATTTTCATCCATTTTATTTCTAAATACCCATTTAGTTCCAATTATAGATGCATTAGAATTGATTTAATTCTTCCTGCATAGTTAAAATCCTTTCAAATTAATTTAAATCTTCTTGCATAGCTAAAATCCAAAACTCATCACATTCGGCATTTTTAAAACTTTTAGGTTCAATTTGAGAAACAAAAGCAAGATTACTAAATAAATTAAGAGAAGAACGAGTTTCACACCTTGTTTGGGATCACCAAGAATCAAATTCTTGGGATGGGATGGAGCATATCTCCACACGTTAGGCATGGATGAAGAATCATCTTCCTTCTTTTCATTGATGCTCACTTCTTTCATACTTGAGATAATTTTTTTGCCTTTGTCACTTATAAGTAAATCTCCAATATCTTTTTCTAAATCATCACTACACAAATAAACTCATTAGAAATATTATTACATGATTCATCAAACACAACATGCATAGATTCCTCAATAACTAAAGTTTTCTTATCGAAAACTCTCTAAGCTTTACTAGTAAAGGAATATCCTAGGAAAATACCAACATCCATCTTAGAATCAAAATTTTCAAGCTTTTCTTTATATTTAAAATAAAATATTTGCAACAAAAAACTTTGAAATACCTAATATTTGGAATCTTTCAAGGCTCATAAGGAGTTTTATCTAAAGATGGTCTAATCAAAACTCTATTTAAAACATAGCATAGTATTAACGGCTTCTGCCTAAAAATATTTAGGTAAACCATACTCATTCAATATTTGACCTATCAAATTCTTGCAAAGTACGATTTTTTCTTTCAACCACACCATTTTGTTGAGGAGTACTTAGAGACGAAAAATTATGAGAAAAACCGTTTTTTCACAAAAAAAAACTTTAAAGCATCATTATCAAGTTCTCCTCCATGATCATTCCTAATTTTAGAAATAAAAAATGATTTTTCATTTTGAACTATTTTAGTAAAATTAATAAAACTTTTCAAAGCATCATCCTTATGTTTTATCATCAAAACCCAAGTAAATCTAGGAAAGCCATCAACTATCACAAATGCATAATAGTTTCCGCCATAGCTAGAAATTCTAGAAGGGCCAAATAAGTTCATGTATAATAGTTTTAGGGGTCTAGTAGTAGAGATCACATTTTTAGATTTGAAAGAAGACTTAGTTTTCTTACCCATTTGACAAGCATCACAAATTTTATCCTTTTAAAATTTAAATTTGGAAAGACCTCTAACCAAAGAATTCTTAGAAATATTAAAATTAAGTGCATGCTAGCATGTTCTAGTCTTTTATGCGATAACCAAGAATCATTATGCAAAGCCGATAAACATTTATCATTAATAGGACAATCATTCAAATAAAGGGTATACACATTTTCATCCCTATTTCCAACAAACATGACTTTTCTATCACAAGCATTTCCAATGATGCAATTCTTTTTATCAAACACAATTTCAAATATTTTATCACCCAATTGACTAATACTAAGTAAATCATGCTTTAAACCATCAATTAAAAACACATTTTCAATCAAAATAGAAGATTATTTACCTATATTACACTTGCCAACAATTTTACCTTTCTTGTTGTCACCAAAAGTTACCATGCCTCCATCCATTTTGGAGAAAGAAATAAACTTGGATTGGTTTCCAGTCATGTGCCTTAAGCAATCACTATAAGTACCACTTATTTTTCTTGGAGGCTTTCAAACAAACCTACAAACAAAAAATTCAAGTTTGATTCTTTGGTACCTAAACTTGTTTGGGTCCAATTGTGTTAGCATTTACAAACTTAGGGATCCACTTCATTTTTGCATTAGCATTAAAATGATAGAGTAAAGATGCATAAAACAGAAGCTAATAGAATCACTAAGCACTCTAATTACACTTAATTTGAGTTCAAAGCATGCTGAAAAACAGTTTTAAAAACGAAAGAGGGTTTCATCATGTATACCTTTGAAGATTCACTTAATCCTTGCTATATCCACGAAATTGGATCTTCAAATCTTCAGTGGACCACCAAGAGGATATTCTCTACTATTTCCGGCCTTAGATTGAGTGGTGGAAACTCAGAATTAAGAATGAATGTGTTGGGTTTTTGAGAGCTTGAGAGTAAAAAAAGTTTTTTGCAGAAATTTCACAAATTTCTTATTGCATCTCCCTAATATTCTGAAATATGGAGCATTTATCAAGTTGATTTGTGCAAACAATTACTCGTTCAGCAAATTGACACTTCAGTTATCACTTAGTGAGTGGTCTAAGTGTTGAATTGTGGAGAAATCCACTAATTAATTGAAATCTTGGATAACTCCACTAATTTCTCCATTTTTAAATTTAAATTAATTTAATTTAAGAATAAATTAAATCTTAATTCAATTTATGAAAATTGAATTTAAAAATGAAAATTGATTTAATTTTAATTAATTAAATAAATAAATAATAATAATTAATATCAAATATTAAATTAATAAAATACCTAATTCAAACATGAATCCTATTCATGTAATCAATATTTAAATCATTATTTAAATATTTTGTACTCTCCAATTAGGTTTAATTTCAACAAATTAAAGTTAATTATATCGAATATAATTATCCAAACCCTAAATTAAAATTTGAATATTGCAAATTCCAAACCCATTTCAAATCGGAAGTTTCAAATTTGTTCAATATTCTAATCCAACGTTTAATCTTTTACGAGCTAGTAGATGGACCTTATGGACCTATAGATCATGGATTAATTAGTTAAACTCTTTGTGATTAACCATCAAGACATATCACTATAGCTCGATATTCATTAACCACCAAGACATATCACCAAGACATATCACTATAGCTCTTGATTACTGATGGTCTAATCAAAACCACCAAGACATATCATTATAGCTCGATGGATCTTATGGGCCCCTTTGTTCAAGACTAGGAATCAGTAATCAAGGGAACAACCTATCTTCTAACCCTAATTTGGGTAGGAGTGAATTCCATCTTGCAGGACTATATCCCCAACTATTTATCCAGTCTTATCCCAAAAATGGGAAGCTTGTTGAGCAGTGTTGTTGAACTACTCTCACTTATGCAGATCAAAGGATAATCCCGAATAAACAGGAGTTCATTGTTAGTTAATGATTAAGATCGAGTTACCTTAGGTCATCGAATTGAAATAACCAGTTTTAACAGTAAACGGTTGTTATAAAGAAAAGTGACTTTTTCGTGGTCCGATCTTATGCAAACATCTTTTGATAGGATGCCTCCACTTGCATGTCTCCTGCTGAACAATTTATAGATCACGTTGTTTGTATAGTATACAAAGTGTGTTGCATCCATAGTGTCCCTAGGACGAGGTACTTAATCTCATCCATATACTTATAAACCTTTTAGACTATATACTTAACTTGATCCTCTTTTATGTCTCTACATAAAGTTAAAGTAATCATACTATAGCCCTAGGTTTGTTCATTGAATTTTTATAACAGAATGCAATTTCAATAATACTTTTATTGACAAATAGAATATCTTTCCAAAACTACGAACGACGAGTTTTAGGACATTTCCAACATAAAAGCATTGGAACTAGACAAGTAACAAGAATAAGCTTTATCTCCATACTTGCCACAATAAATAAATAAAAAAAAACAACATTATGCAAGGATTATCTCTGACAATAAATTTATGCACTTTTCTCTTCTTGGAGAAATTCGTTCTTGGAGCATTGTAAAACTTTGTTCTTTGAGAAAAGTTTCTTCTTGAAGAAGTAGTGTGACCATACTTCAATTTAAAGCACTTAGGTCTAATATGACCTTCAATACCACAATTATGACATATAGGCATGAAACTAGATTTAACATTATTAGACACAACATAGGCATATTACGCGCAATAGAAGATTGTTTAACAAATATAGTTTTAGAACTTGAAAGAGTAGAAAATTCATCAATATAGCCTAAACCTTTCTTATCACTAAAGGGCTTGCCTACTTCAATTATTTTATCCAATCTTTGAGCACCTATTGTCAACTTTTTAATAGACTCCTTAACTTTATCAAGTTCTTGCAAGACATTTAATTCTTTTTCTTTAAGTGACTTAATCAAATTGTCCTCTTCACAACCATCATGCTCAAGAAACCTAACTTTACCAAGCAATCATTCTCATCACAATCATAAACATGCATATCACAAGAGATATTCATTCCATTAATTTGCATAACATGTTCATTTATTTTAAAAAAAGCAATTTTATCAAATAAAAACTTATTTTCACTAGTCAAAGTATTGTATTTCTTCTTAAGCACAACATATTTTGAGCTAAGTTTTTCTAAGTAATTTTGCATACTTTCAAAAGCTTCAAACAATTCATCATAAGAAGAAGGTTCTAGAGTTACCTCATCATCAAGTTCATCATTTTTGTCACTATGAGCCGCGAGACCAAAGTGTGACACTTAATCATCATCACTTTCACTTTCACTTTCACTACTATCATCCCAAGTAGCCTTAATTGCCTTCTTCTTGAATTTCTTAGATGATTTGAGGAGTGGACAATCCATTCTTATATGACCTGGTCTTTTGCATTTATAACAAATCACCTCATCTTTTTTGCTCTTCTCACTTTTTGACTTTCTTTGGGTAGATAGATGTTTCTTGAATTGCTTCTTTCTCTTGATGAAATTTTTGCACTTATGTAGAAAATAGGCAGTTTCATCTTCATCAAGGACATCCTCATCTTCGAAGTCAATTTCCAAGGAGATGGAACTTTAATGCAACACTCTTCTTCTTTTTGGACTCATTCTCCTAGGGGTGGCCATTAAAACCACAAAAACAAAATTCTTTTTAAAAACTGAACCCCACCAAACCGAAAACTCAATGAAACCAAAAACTATGGTTTGATCCGATTTGAAGAAATTTTGAAACTGAATTAATTCGGTACGGTTCGGTTTCAATTTGAAACCGAACCAAACCATTTTCATCTTATATATATATATATTCACTTATTTATATATTTATATATTTAAAAAAAGATGTAAATTCGAATTTAAAATCGAACCAAATCGAACTATTTTTAATTGAAAAAAATATAATATAGATTTTTAAAAAATATCAAAATCGAATTTAAAACTAAACCAAATCGCATATATACGATTCAATTCGGTTTGGTTTGAACCAATAATTTGATTTGGTTCGATTTCACATATTAGAAAATTTGGTTTTATTCGGTTTGACAACCAAACCGACTTGAATCGAACCATTTCTACCCCTACGATCCTCAAAGTGCTCATTCATAGTGATCTCTTGGGTCATGAACGAACCAATGTGTTCCTCCAATGGAAGTTTGGTGAGATCTTTTACTTCTTGGATTATCATCACCTTTGCTTCCCAAGTTTTAAGTAGAGACCTAAGAATTTTTCTAACATTTTTTTATATTGTATAGACTTCACCAAGTCCCTTCAAAGCATTGATAAGGTTAGTAAATCTGGTAAACATATCCATTATAGACTCACTAGCATCCATCTTAAATAATTCATAATTATGAACAAGCATGTTAATGTTAGACTCTTTAACTTGATTTGTTCCTTCATGAGTAATTTCAAAAGTATTTCAAATTTCTTGAGTGGAAAAACACATGGATATTCTATTAAATTCATCTTTGCTCAAAGATAATACAAACAATTGATAATCTTAGCATTAAAAGAACACTTTTTCATTTCATTTTCATCATACTCTTCTTCTAATTTAAGCTTATCAATATTATCAACCTTTTCATGGATACATAAGGATCTTTAGTAACAATTAACCACAAATTATAGTCAATAGATTGCAAATGAATTTTCATTCTAGCTTTCCAATATGCATAATTTGAACCATCAAAATAAGGTCTAGAAGTAGTTTGGCCTTCAACAATTCCATTTGCTACTAGGTTTGCCATAATACTCTAATAATAAAATTTATCAAGAAAATTAAGTTTCAAGTAAGCAACCTTGCTTTGATACCAATTGTTGGACCGGTATGGCAACCCTAGAGGGTGGTGAATAGGGTTTGATTAAAATTTTCCTAAATAAAAATATCAATAAAAAAAAAGTATGTGATAATCTATTCAATCAATATCAACCAACAAGAGCAAGCAATTAAAATTAAGTGAAAAAATAACTAGGAATGAGTTAGAGAAGAAAACACCATAATTTTTATAGTGATTCAGTCAAACACGAGCTACATTCACTTTTCCAAACGCCTCTTGAAACTCCGATTAATTTTTTTTATCTCTTTCCGCAGATGAGAGTCAAATTGCTACCTTGCTCCTTTTACGAGTTCAAAAGCAAACCTGATCCTTTCTAAGGATTAGAATTCAACCGTTACAATATTTTTTTAGTGGGTATACACATCTAAACTCACACACTCTAATCCTCACAATACAATAGAAATTCCCCTCAAGAATAAGATGAAAAAACAATGATGGCTTTTTTGCTAATTTTGAAAATTTTAAAATGTGAAAAGTTGAAATAATTTTGGAGAGGATGAAGTATAAAAAAAGAGGGAAGCAAGGTAAAAAGTGGATTTTAATTTAGGTCATTAGATTATTCAAAACGTTAAATTAAATGGTGGAGATTTAAACTCAAGTAGCTGTTAGACACAAACAAAATATAATACAATAATATATATATATTTTAAAATCATTTATTTTAAAACCCAACAAAAAACAAGAGCCCACCATTGGTAAAAAACTAGCCGTTAGACACAAACATGAAATAATATTAAATTCATTTTTTTAAAAAAAAAAAATTAACAAAATAATTTTTTACAAAATCAATTTCTTTTAATTCTCTTTTCTTTATATAAAAACTAAAATCCACCCATTGCAATTTTAAGCCCCATATGTCATTTATCCTATAGTTCCAAGTGGCACTTTCTAATTAGTTCAATTTGGTGATTAATTCGCCATGTTACCATCTCGGGTATTTTTTTGTTATGTTTTTTTTTGTTTTATATTTTTCATTCGAACTTCGATTTGAGTTATTCAAGATGTGTCAGAATCTGTTCTGAGCTCTACGCTATGAACTATTCAAAATAATAAAATTAATAGTAAACAAAATCAAGCTTGTTATCATTGAAACATTAATTAATTTGAGATTAAGGGCCAAAAGACAAACACTTGTAACAAGGTTTTGTTATTTTGGATATATTCCTTCAATAGGTTCTCTAACGGTGATGATGAGGAAGATGGCTTTTGTGATGGACCAGACACTTGATGATGTCTTTGCTATCCTTGGTGGAACCCAGGTGGTCCACTTCTATTCATACCATGGTTATCATGTTGATCTACATTAGGTTGTTGATTACCTCCCGAGGAAAAATCTGGGTGATTCCTCCAACCCAAATTGCAAATGTTATATAATGGATTATTCTTAATAAAACATACTGACTGAGAATTATGCAAGCACATTTCAGGGTTATGTGGTCCATTGCATGTTACACAACTTAAATCCAGTACTTGATTCACGGACCCCATATGGTTACCATTCTCTCTGCCATCCTATTTTATAGTCATCGCCTGTAATAGTTTTGTCATTATGGCCTCTTGCATTTGCAACGTCGCAATAGTGTCATATCTGATTTCAAAGTATTTCCTCTTCTAAAATTGTCTGTGATCTGAATCCATTACCCTTCCAATCTTCATGATTTTGAGAGGTCCAATATAACTTTAGTTTCAGTATATGTCTTCTGCAGTAAGCCTATTTTTGTCGCCAAATCGACAGTGATTTGTCATGCTTCGGTGAGGCTATGATAAACAATTTTCATTTGCACGTAGTCAGGCAAACCATTATGCAAGCAATTTTCTACCAGTTTCTTAAATCTCTTCCAAGCATCACTCAACATTTTCCGATCCATCTATTGAAAATTTGTGATTTCTTATCGCTTCTTAACATTCTCAGTTGGTAAGAAAAAATTCTTCATAAATTTAGCTACCATTTGCTTCCACGAAATGATTTCTCCTGGTTCCAATTTGTATACCCATTTTTTAGCCTCGTCCTTTAATGAGAATGGAAACAAAAACAATCAAATCTCTTTGGTAGTAACGTTTGGAATCACAAATGTATTGCAAATTCCAAGGAAACTTTTTAGGTGTGCATGTGGATCTTCTCCAGGTATACCTTTGAACTGCCTTGTCGTTTGAATCATTTGAAGCATCATCGATTTCATTTTAAATCTGGCTCCTTCCACTAATGGTTGCAAAATTCCCGGTGAGAAACTATACAGGTTAGGCAATGCATAGTCTCTAATAGATCTATTGCGGTCATTTGCTAAAAGTATAGGGTTTTCCATTGCCAGTGCGTTGTTGGCTACATTCAGTGCTACTGGATGATTAAGTACATTAGGAACCAACGGGTAGAGTTGTTCGTCCATTTCTTGAGCTCTGTTCCTATGACACCTTTTTCTATTGTTTTTTATCCGACGATGGAATATCTGCTCGATTTTAGGTTCATATATTAGCTCAAACGATGTGCCTTTGCTCATACAGTATGTTGTGATCCTTGGACATGGATGCAATACACCTGAAATCGAGTTCCTACAAAAATCTAAAGCAAAAAAAGTTAGCATAATTTTTGTTATTGATGTCCCTGGCGATGACGCTAAAAACTTGTTGCCATTTAGATTCATGCAATGAAATGCCTTATGCCGTGCTCTTCATTATGAATATTTATTAATCTAGATGCAATGTTTTCTCTAATTAAATCCAAATATAAATCTAACTAGACTATGCCTCGGTGCGATCTGAGTGTCAAACTTAGGGACATGCAAATAAATTGTGTGTATTAAGATTTTGTTTGAACTTGAGATAGTGTTTTGATTATAAAGTAGGCGAAGGAAATGTATGCATCTATCCTATTTAATCTAGGTGATGGGATGGATGAAATGGATAAGATGATAATTGCAATTCAAAATAAAGCAGACAAAGTTGTGGAATTTCAACCAGATTTGGAGGATGGAGGACGCTGATTTGAATGGGGAGCCTTAAAATGATAGGCTTTCGATTTATATAGATTTTACACTTCTTAAAATTGAAGGTGGGAAAGGGGTAACCAGCTCGCTGCTCTAACTGGTGGGTTTGAGCCAAGAGTTACGTAAGTCCTTCTTATAATTGGAAAAAAGAATAGAAAGAAGAACATACGGGAGTAGGAAGAGCAAGTCAGCTACCCTGCCTGTCAGCTACTTCTATGCTCTTGTTTTCAATAGATAAGATGGAAGCACTAGTGCTTGATGAGAGTGGATGAAATAACAATAGATGAACAAGATTGAGAAAGATTTACCAACATTTTCCTAATTTATGTATAAGTTATGCGTTCATACCAGAAACTCATAATCAACAAACTTCACCTTTTGGTTTTTGATGCCACACTAACCTATTTCTAGGATGCATGCGACAAGTTTTGATTGCGAAGACTATCTTTATCTCTAAAGTTACTTCTTTCGTTATTAAGTTGGTTCCACAATTGCTTTCTTTTCTCAAGGCATTGATTGTTTTGTACTTAGATCAATCTCTCAATTAATTCTTAGCAATTCAATAAGCACATACTTATGCATGACTTACTTAAAAAATGTTACTCTCCCTCAACCCATGGATAATTTAGCTACTCATGCTTGTGGAAGAAGACAGAGATGTATGAAAGATGGAAGGAATTTCATTCATATTAAGAAAAGTATTCTTCAATCACTATAATTAATACAAATATGAAGGAACAGAAGATGCAAGAAATAAAAGAGAAGTAACAATCTCTTGCTCCCTAAGGCTCTTAGTAGTGGCTGCTTTATGCTCAATGCAATGATCTGGAGGAACATCCTTCACCCCCTATTGTTATTTCGTCCCCCCCACCCCTGTTAGGTTATTAAAGAATGTATAGTTTCTATGTTAATTCCCTCAAATTATATTGCTTACTTGCTTTAATTGCTAATTTTGTAAGACTAAACGATACCCAAAGCATTTTGGATTCATTACAAAAAAAATTGTGCCAAAAAGATAAAAATGACTAAGAAAATTAACAAAATGAAGAGAATCGATTAAATACTCAGGAGAGCATAGAGTAAGGCTATTGGATCATCAACCATCGAGTATTAAGCAAAATACTATCAAATAGTATCCAGTAAAGACTATCGAGTATTCAACCATCTTCCATCGAGTCATCGAGTTTCGTTTGATTCATTTTTCGATCGAGTAAAGAGCATCCCAAGCGTCAAGGATTGATTATTGACCGCCGAATGTCGAGGAGTGAGTATTAAACAAAAAAAACTCGATGTGCTCGTTCTTTTTTTCAGATTTTGACGCGATCCATCCACACGCTTCGCGACAATTTCCTGCTAGTATAAATGAGTTCAGTTCTTCAGAGAAACACAGAGAGATATCATTTTTTTTCTTTAGAAAATCCATCATTTAATTGAGAGAAAAACTTAGAAGAAGAAAAACCCATTTTTTTAGAGAGAGATTTCGATTTCCAAGAGCGATTCTTGTAATTTTCTGTGAGACTGAGTCGATTTGTACTCACACTTGTATCAATATGAAACTATCAATGGAATGCTTAAAGAACTTCAACCTCCATGAGTAGGTAAATCTTTTTCTTGGGATACTATGTAATTAGACATTTTTTTGAGATTCTTCTTAAATTTTCTTTCATGTAATTACTTTCTTTTGAATGTTCTTGCTGAGATTTAGAATAAAATTGATTAAAATTGAATTGGCAAATCAAGTTAATCAATTTTATATGCAAAAATTACATGGTTCTATAACAAAAAATTGTAATTGTAGTTGAAAGAATTATTAGTCTTGATAGAAAATGTGGACTTCTTTTCCTCTTTTCTTTAAAGAATCTATTAATTCAGAACATTCATGTAATCAATCTTGAATTTTTTAGTCTTTTGATTTCAAGATTAGAATAGTTAAGAAAATCCACGAGTTCAATGCAATTTAGGGATTAGTTGTAAAATGTCTTTAGAAAGCAATTAAGACTTGGATTAGGGTTAATTTTGAAATTAGCTAATTAGGGCATTATGAATTTATTCTTAATGAACTATTGAATAATCTAATTGCATGATTTCTTATTAAGTCAATAATAGAATTTCCTAGTTATATAAAATCCCCAAGATTTCATTTCCATTAAATTTTATCTCACAATCACTTTCTTATTTCTCTCATCAATAAATTTCCTATATCAGTTCTTGTCTTTTTCTTAGTTAATTTCTTTTAGTTCTTAAAACAAACAAACCCCCCTCCCATTCCCCCATTTAATCTTTTACATTTAGGAATTCAAATAGTCAATTTTTAGGCCAATTATTTGCGGTTCTCTTGGGATCGACCTCTTACTTTCACTATTACTACGTGTTAGTTCTAGTTGTAGTTAGAGTTTAAATAAATTTCATTTGTTTTGGGTAGATAGAATTAATGACACCTACTTTACACCAAACAGACCATAAGCAAAAGCGGAT